>NC_045554.1:45652939-45680439 GCF_009769535.1 Thamnophis elegans | reverse complement strand
TCGTTGTATTTATTTTGTATAATGACAATAAAGGATATATATATATATATATATATATATATATATATATATATATATATATATATGTGTGTGTGTGTGTGTGTGTGTGTGTGTGTGTGTGTGTGTGTGTGTGTGTGTGTGTGTGTGTGTGTGTTGCATTTGTGCTGATAAATAAATAAAGTGAGACTAGTATAGATCTATTTCAAGCTATATGTGTTTGTGTGTGTGTGTGTGTGTGTGTATACACATACATACATACATACACACATACACACACAAACACACACACACACACAGAGAGAGAGACAGAGAGAGAGACAGAGACAGAGATAGATGGATAGATGGATAGATGGATAGATGGATAGATGGTTAGATGGATTGATGGATAGATATAGATATAGATTATATATAGATATAGATGATAGAGAGATAGATAGAGAGATAGATAGATAGATGAATAGATAGATAGATGTAGATGTGTGTGTGTGTAGACACACACACACACACACACACACACACACACACACACACATATATATATATATCCAGCCCAATTGGCTTTTGAACAAGAATCTTTGGGTGCTGAGCAATGGTTTAATTAACTAGCGTCAGCCATGACTTTGCCCAATCCTAAGAAAGCAGCGATGGTGAGCTCCATACAACAAGTCAAGGCAAGCCAAACCTATCACATAACCCTTTCTTCTAGACAGAGAACATTGTGTGATGGTTATGGGGTTGAACTAGAACTAGAGTCCTGCTTTTTGCAAGAGCCTATAGTATTTAAAATGAATTCCACTCAACGACACATGACATGCGAGTTTTTAAAGAGAAACAAACCGTAACATCTCAATTTCATTGTCATTATAATTTACAGTAATATAATAATATGTGAGGGTCCCTATCAGTTCACTGTGCAGGAGGATTTTCACTTGTAAAGCAGCCAAGATATATTTAAAGAAAATCAATGGATAAACGTAATTCTTTTCTACTGAGCAATTCAATTTTTGCAAACACAAAAGTGCCTGGTATATATGCGATAAGTTCCCCATTCCTCACCAAATTAACACATTAGATAAAGATGTAAGCGTTGCTTAAACATGTACTTCAAAAGTATTTTTTTTTTTAGAAAAAAATAGCCACCCAGTATTAGTTGAAATGAAATGTAAAAAAGGAACGCCGAAATGCAATCTAAATTTGCATCTCCCTGCACTAGCAGGAATAAAGGCCTGGAAAGCACATTATTCAAAATGTGCTTTCCACCTTATTAAAAGAGAAGGCTGTGTATGAAGACATTGCTAGCTTGGTGATTTTATAAAAGCAGTTTTAAAAAAAAATAGACATTTTCTGACCGCCAAAGATTTCAGCTTAGGTCAAAAAGTGAGAAATTGCCTGCAAGGATTTTTTTTCCCCCTCTGTATTTGACAAAGTCCTGCTGAACTGCCTAACAAAGAATGAAGGAGAAGGAGAGCCAGCAACTGCAGTAGCCTTTTGAGATATTGATCGGAAGATAAAGACATCGTTCACAAAAGAAGAAAGAAAACTGAGAAGGATAATCACAGGCGCAACTATGACTGGCAACAGTTCGGCTGTTCTTACACTGATTTGTCTGTTGTGCTCTATTTTTCCTTCCTGTGCGATATCTCTTAAGACTGCAGGGTAATTTCATGGGGAGGGAGAGGAGAGAGTAAGGTATTCAAAAGTTAAGTTACAGAAATGGGGTCTTGGACTACTTGTCGTGGCTAACTCGCTGCGGGAACACTCTCCATGGGAAAATCCAAAGCTGTATTAATCTTTTCATTCAGTTACATTTATTACCATGTTTTCATCGAAATTATTGCAACGCTTGTATTTCTGGATTGACTTGCTGTATTATTTTATTATTGGTAGCCAGGTTTCCATCGAAATTAAGGCAACTTTTGTATGTGTTGTATTCTTCTGCAGCGAGTTGGCTATGGCAAGTTGGCTGCGGCAAGTTATTCCATTCTGGCAGAAATGGGTCACGCCATCTTTTATGCCAGTTGTAAATGATCTCTCCCTTGGCACCAGTGAGTCTGGGTTGGCTGAGACTACTCAGCGAGCATTCTGGCCAAAGATCTTCTTCCACATTGCTCCCTTATTGTAGAATGCTCTTTTTCTGGACTGATAATCAACAACTGTTCCGTTCATGGGATGGTATGTAGAAATGGCCTTGGGAGACAGGAGGAAGAGCTGCAGATTGGACAATCGGCATGTAAAAATGATTCTCAGGGCAGCAAAGAAGAAGGGAGAGCATGGGAAGTGTTTCAGAAGGGACCCTCCCTAGTTTACTGGAGAGCAATAACAGAAGAGGGGAGAGATATTTTCAGTCTGTGTTGCCTTACAATAATTCTAGAGTTAGTACTTTGTTAAAATATTCAGGACTGGGAGAGACATGGGAACAAGGTCAGCCAATGAATAGGCAGAGCAACTAAGCCAGCCAATGGGAGCTTAAACAGACCTGAGTCTGTGCAGACAATTGAAACAGAAACTTTTAGCAGTCTGCCACTCTGAGAAGTAAACTAGCAGTCTGTCTGGGCTTGTCTGCTGAAATGAAACTAACTCCTTGTGATTGCCTGTAACTCTCCTGCCTTGTGGTTACTTGGAAGAACCACCTGTTGGTATTGTACATTTATTCATCTATCTATATCTATATCTATATCTATATCTATATCTATATCTATATCTATATCTATATCTATATCTATATCTATATCTATATCTATATCTATATCTATATCTATATCTATATCTATATCTATATCTATATCTATATCTATATCATCTATATCTATATCTATATCTATATCATCTATATCTATCTCTATCTCTATCTCTATCTCTATCTATCTATCTATCTATCTATCTATCTATCTATCTATCTATCTATCTATCTATCTATCTACATCTATATCTCTACATCTATCTATCTATCTATCTATCTATCTATCTATCTATCTATCTATCTATCTATCTATCTATCTATCTATCTATCTACATCTATATCTCTACATCTATCTATCTATCTATCTATCTATCTATCTATCTATCTATCTATCTATCTATCTATCTACCTACCTACCTACCTACCTACCTACCTACCTACCTACCTACCTATCTATCTATCTATCTATCTATCTATCTATCTATCATGTACATACATACATACATACATACATACATACATACATACATACATACTGTTAATGAATCCTGCTGCATCAGTTATCTGTGTGTGCTTCTGGATTTGAATTTATGCAACAAACTCTGACATACTTCTTCTTTAGACTACAGTGCAAAAGAATATCAAGGGAGAGATATTTAATCTAGTCACGAAGATTGATTTTGACTGATTAATATTCAAAATATAATGCTTAATATCTTTTGGGGGGGGAGTGTTGTATGCCTTCAAGTCTGTTTTGATGCCTGTCAAACATGCAATTTTCTTGGCAGCGTTTTTGAAAGTGGCTTGGCCTTGCCTTCGTCTCTCTGGATCTGAGAGAAAATGTATGGCTCCATGACACTCAGCTGTCTAAAGCAAGACTAGAACTCACATCTCCCATCACATCTGGTTTCTAATCCCATGCCTTTAAGCCTTACATCTAAGACTCTCCCTGCCTTTTTAGCAGCTACAATTGTCCCAACATTTTATCGTGTGGTTATTATTTCATTCCTGCACTGATCTGGTTGTTAGAAAAATAATCTAGAATTTTTTTCTTTAAGCAGAGATACAAGTATTTTCTGAATCAGAGCCAGCCTAGTTTGGGCAATGAATTTAATAATAATTATGTAAGTTAAATTTTCTCCACCACTAATGTAGATATGGTCACATACTTTCTCATTTCCATTCTCATCCCCTCCTCATTCCCCCATTTTTAAATTTCTCAGCAAGAATTACTTACATTTTGCTGACTGAATTGAATGACTATATTCCAGCTTGAATTGAGATAAAGGTTTCTCTCTCTTTTTTTTTTTGTCTGCATTCTTCCCTTGGCAAGTTTCATGTACAATTAAGAGAACATTTACAGCTAACTGGTAAATAAGTAAGAAGAAGAAGAAAAAAAATCTCTCTACATTCTCTATATTTATTTGCTGGAGGGTGCAAAGGAATATGCACGTTGGTCCTGCTGACATTTTTAAATAATGAAGGTGGGGAAAAGAGATTCTCACTTTTACTTAGGCAAAATATGATTATCTTCTTTCACTTTTCAGCCAGGAATTAAAAGTACTTGGGTTACTGAAGAACCCCCAAAGGCAACCTCTGTTCAACCAGGTTTTCATATTTGTTCCATTGATTTACATAACCAGGATGGGCTGCAAACAACTGCAAAATTATACACTGTTCTTGAGTAATAGCAGGATTTTTCTTTCTCTAAAAAAATTCTATAATCCAATGGACAATACGAAAAATATTGATGAGACTGCTTAAAAGCCTTAAATTTGCAGGTATTTCAGCAATGAACCATCCTTTATTTTTCTCAGATGGCTCACTTTACCCACCAGATTCAAATAATTGTATAGAACACATTTAATTAATTGATCGACAAAGGAGAACGCAATTCTTATTCACCGAAGAAATGCACCCTTTCTCCAAACACGAGGCCTTTGAACAGACTTTAATGGTGGCACAGTGGTTAGAATCAGGGGTGGGTTGCTGGTCACATCCAGATCTGGCTTCACCCACGTGGACACACGTGGCTCGTGCATGTGTCATACCTGTCTGCAATGCCTCCGTGAGCCTCCGCGATGCTCCAGCTGCTCGTTGGAGCATCGCGCAGGCGCTGTACGCGCCATGCACGTGCACGGAAGCACCAAAGGCTTAAAGGAGAGGTAAGGAGCTCGGATGGCCGAGTGGCCCCTCCAGAACACCATACCAGAACAGTATAGCAATAGCAGTTAGACTTATATACCGCTTCATAGGGCTTTCAGCCCTCTCTATGCGGTTTACAGAGTCAGCATATCGCCCCCGACAACAATCCGGGTCCTCATTTTACCCACCTCGGAAGGATGGAAGGCTGAGTCAACCTTGAGCCGGTGAGATTTGAACAGCTGAACTGCAGAACTGCAGTCAGCTGAAGTAGCCTGCAGTGCTGCATTTAACCACTGCACCACCTCGGCTCTTTTATCCAGTATCCAGTGCAAGTTCCGGTATGCCCGTACCAGGGCGTACCGCCTGCAACCCACCACTGCTCCACACCCATGTGCAGTTGCCTATAAATAGGTCTGCGCATGCACAGAACATTAAAAATAAAAAAACATGCCACGCCAACTAGGGAACCAGTTGAGAGGTGTCGCAGGCCTGGGCCTCTGCTGGTTCCGGCAACCCAGGCCAGCAAACTACTACCGGTAGGAACCCACCTCTGTTTAGAATGCAGTATTGCAGACTGACTCTACCAAATGCTGGCAGTTCGATCCTGACCGGCTCAAGGTTGACTCGGCCTCCCATTCTTCCGAGGTGGGTAAAATGAGGACTCGGATTGTTGGGAGGCAAGAGGCTGACTCTATAAATGGCTTAGAGAGGGCTGTCAAAGCACTGTAAAGCTGTATATAAGTCTAAGCTATTGTGATTAATTCTGATATTGAATATTTCTGGAAAAACTGACTGGAAGTTTGCACCCAGGAGATTCTACTGGGGGAGGGGGAACCGAGAGGATTCCCTCCCTCTATTAGGCACACCGGGACAACCACAGCAAGCAATTGAGTGTACATCCTAACCAATCTGGAGAATTTGATTTATGGGCCGCACTTCTGGGTAAATTGTACTACAAGACCTTCATAATTTTCTACTTGATACCAAAAACCAATAAAGCTAGGAAGAAGTAATCACTAGAGATTTGGGGCTCTTGCTTGATAGCACAAGCTTTCCATTTGATGAAACTTTTGCCCCCTGATGACAAGATTCTGACAACCATTTCAAGCGCTGACACTTCCAATGAAGAGAGGAGATGAAGAAAAGACTCAAATAGAAAACTTACTATCCAGCTACTGGACTAATGTTTCCTTCTCTTTTGACAATGTCATCCTTCTACTAGTCTTCTCTATAACCCCACAAGGTCTTATGTTGGAAAGAATGGGTCAAAAGCAATAGGTGTTTTTGTCCACACTATCTACACATGGTTACTTTTCCATGGAGGAAAAAAGAAGGGTTCGAGCTAATCTAGGATACCATCATGATGCTTGGTGCAGAATGGTTGATGGTTATGATCCTACCTGGACACTTCTTGTGTTCCTTGACACTGATGGTATACAAGTTTAATGTAATTTATATAAAAATGGCTGTGTGTGTGTGGGTGGGTGTGTTCCAGAATAACTCTGGAACACCTCGAGCAATTTCAACCAAACTTGGTACACTGATGACTTATCCTCTGGAAACAAATACTGCCGGGGTAAGACACCCCTAACACCCTCGGGGTGCGTGTTCTGTTAAGATGCAGCCTGTTGTGCCTTAAAATGGCTTCTACCATACTGCCGTAAAATGGCTTCTACTTTACATCGCAGTAGATTTGCCATGGTAATGGCTTCACAGCACTCCACAAGGGGGCTCCCTCCCTATTTTTGAGGACAAATGTTGTTAGTTGCGAAGTCGTGTCCAACCCATCGTGACCCCATGGACAATGTTCCTCCAGGCCTTCCTGTCCTCTCCCATCCTCTGGAGGGATAAATACTTGGGCAATGCCAGGTTATCAGCCAGTTAAAGAATAAATACAGGCATACTGGGTGTGCCCAGCATTAAGAAGCAATGAATGTGTTCACTCTTATTTTTAGCGAGAATAAGCAGGAATATAGCTTGATCTCTTGGTGCTTTCAGCTTATTCTCTTCTCTACTTCAGTCCTCCGTTTGCAAAATGGCAGTAAGCTTTATGAGGTTGTTATATGTATCACAGCTTTCACCCTTCTAAAACCTTACTGTACTCATTACTTTCTGAGTGCAAGCTAGATAAATATTCATAAATACAGGGATGCGGATATAATTATTTGCTGTTCTTAATATAGGGTAACCACAATTTCCACCTCTTCCAAAGAGGTGCATAAATGTACTAATAAGGGCTTGCTGGAGCATCAAATGACCACAAACGTCAAAACATCTTTGATGAGACCTATAACCTCTGATCAGATCAATAGCTTATTATTCTGAGGCTGATGGCAAATGGCAATTCCATACTTTGTGTTTTCCCTAATGATGATTGTCCCCCGTCTCTTTTCATTTCTTAATCCCACGCAGCGAACAGCCTCTTGTCCTCCCGTCTCCCTCAAATTAATATCAATAAATGTGCTTTAATTATTGTTCCAGTTTCACTCCAGTGCAGTCTGCTGGGTCATCACAAATGGACTAATCAAATGTGGCTGAAACAGCAGGTTCCTTCTGTGCGGGTAAAAACAATCAGAAAAGGAAGAAATTAACAACCCAAGCTAGAGAAGATTCAGTTGCAGAGTCCTTTGATGGGACCAGTGGCAAAAGTCAAAATTTAAGGATAATGATTCCCAAAGACATTGAGGAACATGGTGAAGGCCTTGGTTAAACTCCTTTGGTATATACCATCTTAGCCCTGGAAGTCAAGAAAGTGTGAGAAAGAAAGTGGAATGGAATGGAATTTTATTATTTATATGCCGCCCTTCTCCGGGAGGACTCAAGGCGGCGAACAATTCAAAAGAGGGAAAAAGGGGGAACATAAAAACAAAATACAGATAATAAAATAAGCAACAGTCGCACAACCATGCATGTCAAGAGGGGAGGGAACTCATCACCCCCAGGCCTGCCGGCAAAGCCAGGTTTTGACAGCTTTTCGGAAGACCTGGAGAGAGGTGAGGGTCCGAATCCCTGCGGGGAGTTCATTCCAGAGGGCCGGAGCTGCCACAGAGAAGGCCCTCCCCCAGGTAGTAGCCAGATGGCATTGGCTAGTAGATGGAACCCGGAGGAGGCCAACCCTGTGAGATCTAATGGGTCTGTGGGAGGTAATTGGCAGCAGGCGGTCTCTCAAGTACCCAGATCCAATACCATGAAGGGCTTTATAAGTTACGACTAGCACCTTGAAGCGTATCCGGAGACTGATCGGTAACCAGTGCAACTCACGGAGGATAGGTGTAACATGGGTGTACCGAGGTGCACCCACAATCGATCGTGCAGCTGCGTTCTCGACGAGTTGAAGTCTCCGAATACTCTTCAAGGGCTGCCCCAAGTCAACTTCATCCCACCTTGATTCTTTTCCATATAGGAAGGTGGGGAAGATAATGTCTTCCAAGATTCTGTTATTATAACCTTGTTGTTGTTAGTTGTGAAGTTGTGTCTGACCCATCGTAACCCCATGTACAACATTCCTCCAGGTCTTCCTGTGTTCAACCATCCTCTGGAGTCCATTTAAGCTCACACTGACTGCTTCAGTGACTCCATCCAGCCACCTTAGTCTCTGTCATCCCCTTCTTCTTCTGCTGCTCTCAATCTTTCCCAGCATTAGGCTCTTCTCCAGGGAGTCCTTCCTTCTCATTAGATGGCCAAAGTATTTGAGTTTCGTCTTCAAGATCTCGCCTTCTAAAGAGCAGTCAGGGTTGATCTCCTCTAGGACTGACTGGTTGGATGGCCTTGCAGTCCAAGGGACTTCCAGGAGTCTTCTCCAGCACCATAGTTCAAAAGGCCTCCATTCTTTGGTGCTCAGCCTTTCTTGTGGTCCAACCTATTGCAACCTACAACAATAGGAATTCTAGTAGTGCTTCGGGTGGTGTCCATTTCCTGAAACCAACATTTCTTATCTTTCAAACTGTTAGAAGAAAAATCCATCTGATTCTGTTCCAAGACACTGGAAACAACATGGAGGCTGATTGGAAAGATGCCCATACCTTTCAAAATGGTCAAGGTTGAGGGACGTTGATCTACGGCATTTCTCCTTTGCATTTCCCCCTCTAGAAGTTTACCCTCTCCGTTGAAAAGAGAAAAAGTTTAGCAAAATAGCATCATCTTGAGTAGTTTCCATGGTTTTAAAATATTACAGATTTTCAACATTTGACTCCTAAGCTTCCCAAGGAAATCAGATCTCCGTGGCAGACTTTATGACTATAGAATTAAAGAAGACTTAAATAACACGCCATCATCGAAGTTTGGTTTTCCAGCCAACACTTGATCTGGGTGGTATTGGGTTTCAAGGCATCGCATTGTTTAGAAACTAAGTGTGCCTTTTATAAGAGGGCATGAGAACACAAGAGACTGGACAAATTCACTTTGGAACCATTATTTTGGTTAAAAAAAGAGGACCTTTTCTTTGAACAAACATAACAGAATGCAGACATTCTGGTGCTCTCTGAGCTTGCTTGTTTTCTTGCAGACATTTCCTTACCCAAACTAAGTAACATCATCAGTGCTAGAAGGGAGTAGGGTTTGCGGAATGGAGAAAGAGGAGATGGAAGAGGAGGAGGAGGACAATGAAGATGAGGAGGAGGAGGAGGAGGACTGGGGAATTCTTGGTGCTCTCTGAGTTTCCTTGTTTCCTTGCAGATGTTTCCTTAACCAAACTAGGTAACATTATCAGTCCTAGTCAGTTCTAAAATGTGTGACTTGGATGGCACTATTCTTCACGAGCATATTCTAACACCATTTCATTTCATTTCATTTATTGAATTTCTATGCCGTCCAATCCCGGAGGATTCCGGGAGGCTTACAGAAATGGAAAAAAAAACTACAAGAATTTTTAAAAACAATGGGACACAAGAGAGTTAAAAAAGGAACACAACAAACACCCAATCAGGAGGGGGCTGGACCTCAATGAAGGGGTCAACAGCCCCAGGCCTGCCAGAAAAGCCAGGTTTTAATGGCTTTGCGAAAGGCCATGAGAGTGGGCAGGGCCTGGTTCTCTGGGGCAGCTCATTCCATAGGGCCGGAGCGGCAACAGAGAAGGCCCTATTCCTAGGTGTCGCCAGCCGGCATTGTCCTGCTGAGGGCACCTGGAGAAGGCCCATCCTGTGCGATCTTATTGGTCTAAGGGAGGTATGTGGCAGAAGACGGTCTCGCAGGTACCCGGGTCCTAGGCCATGTAGGGCTTTAAAGGTAATAACCAGCACCTTGAATCATGTTCGGAGACCAATGGGCAGCCAGTGCAGCTCGCAGAGGATAGGTGTGATATGGGTGTACCTTGGCACACCCAGTATCGCTCGCGCGGCTACATTCTGGACTAATTGCAGTCTCCGAATACATAATTGCAGTCTCCACCAATACATTGTTGTCTTAGAAGACACAGGATTTGCAGGAGAAAACAGGAAAGTCACCTTAAGAAGCAATCTTCGGGAACACAACATGTGGAGTTTAGCTCCAGCAACCAACAATATCCTTAAGAGTACAGGTACTTTACCCCACCTCAACTGGGGAATATTGAAAATTCAGGGAGTTTTGCACCGTTGCTTCAGTCCTAGAGATGACGTATAAGAAAGGCAGGGAGAGTAAATGTCAGAGGAGAGATTGCTCATCCCCTAGCAACTGCTCACAGTTGCAGAAAGCTTGAAAAAGCACACCTCAAAAAATGGAAAATAATTAGTTTAGGAATCGGCAATGTGGATCACATGAGGCACACATTCAAGCCCAAAACATTTTCCCCAGATTAGCATACCCTTCAGCACTTTTAAGGCTCGAGAATGTCTAATAGTCCATAACTTACCTGAGATAATTTTTTAAAAAACTCATTGCGAACTACATGTTGTCCTCAACTTACAACTATTCATTTAGCGACTGTTCAAAATTATACTAAAAAACAATCTTCTCCCTACATAAAAGCCCCTCACCGAACACAACGTCCTTTTCAAACTTCCTTACTACCTGGATGAAACCTCTCAGGTGTACAAGAAGGGTTAATGCTTCATGGACCATTTGGTCTCTTCTTCTCAGCCTGCCAAACTCACAACGCAGAGTGCCAACATTTTAATTTGACACCTGTCTTATTGAAATGAGTCTTTGGCCATCCATTTCATCCACACTACAAACATCACCGTTCCAAACCAAAAAAATCTGGGGCCAAATTCCAAAGTTCAATGCACCCAAGAAGTAGCATATGTCCACACTTCATCCAGCTTTAAGTCAAGGTCCCCCACCGTGATTCTGCACTGCCAGAATGAAACAGATAATTGAATTCCAGCAACCATGTGGCTCAGGATGAAGGTCACAAACTTATTCCCCAAGTCCATATTGATATTCAGTATAGCTAAAGGTGCTATGTGCTAGTCATTCCCGACTCTATGGGGCAGTGCTCATCTCCGTTCCAAAGCCAAAGAGCCAGCGCTGTCCGAAGACGTCTCCATGGTCATGTGGCCAGCATGACTAAATGCCAAAGGTGCACAGAACACTGTTACCTTCCCACCAAAGATGGTCCCTATTTTTCTACTTGCATTTTTATGAGCTTTCAAACTTCTAGGTTGGCAGAAGCTGGGACAAGTAACGGGAGCTCACCCCATTATGCAGTGCTAGGGATTCGAACCGCCGAACTGCCGACCTTTCTGATTGACAGGCTCAGCATCTTAGCCACTGAGCCACTATGTGCCTTTTTGATATCCACTAGAGCCAACCATTAAAGTACACCAGCTTTTCACGATGCACAGAAGGCTGAAGCCACGGCAAAGGTCAAAGTTTGCATGAATACAGAATTAGGAAACGTTTCTTAAAAATTAAAAATCTGTCACTCTACGATATAAATTCAAGTAGAAACCACAGAGGGACGCTTGTTACAAGGATAGTAAATTGTTAATACATTCCAAACGTGATAGGAACACCCAGACTGCAGTTGTATTTTTTTTGTGCGTGTGGGGAAAAAAAAAGAACGAGAGAGATGAAAATAAGATTTCTTACAATTCAGGATCGGTTGGCCCACTGTGAATGCCGACGAATGTTCAATGTGAAAAACCTTCTGCTGAAATCCCGGAATGCATTCTAAATCCTTTGTGAACGTAGGGATCAGCACCTGAAAAAGCAAAGAAAGAGGAGTTTTCATATCTCCTAGTTTCACCTTTGATGCCCGCTCTTGCAAATAGTAGCAGGGACAGAGATTCAACCTTTGCAAGATTAGAAGTGGTTCCCATCCTTTTAACATTTGCTCAGTGTTCTGTGCCTTGGGGCATAGAAAGGCATTTGACATGGACTGAAAGAGGAGGAGGAGGAGGAGGAGGACATTTCTTCTGTTGGGAAGGTGACAAATTATATCCATGAACATCTGTCAGGCGTGAAAGACCAGGTCCACACATGAAGGTCCAGTTAAACTGATTTATTGCTGAACCGCCTATGCATGGGAATCTTCAAAACTAACGGTTAGCGCCTGCTTGGAGTGATATAAGGGTCAACAGTATTCCACAGAAGTTGGACTTAATCTGCTTGTGATTACTTAGGGGGTTCTAGGCTGAGCCCTCTTTTAACTCTGCCCCCAGTTCTGCCACTCCTTTTCTAATAACATCTGAAGATATGCATCACCTTCTTTTAACAACCCTGTAATCCCTTGCATTGGGGTGGACTCAGGGGCAATTGAATGGAGCAGAGTGTTTACTGGCCAGATCCCCTCCCTGTTGCCAGTGCGGAGTTTTGTTCAGCAGATATATCCTCATTGTGCCCAGAGAGAAAAGCATCTGCCTCTACCTAGGATTGAACTCACAGCCTCCTGATCGTGAGACAAGAACTCCACCTCTAGGCCATCGCACCACTCAAATCACAACTGAAGATATTCTACTGGTCAAAATATTCAGTGGAGATTGCCCACCACCATTAGGGATGTTCAGAACCTATACAAATTTCCTAGAACATGAATTTTCAATTTGTGGACATATAGTTTTAATAGCAGCAGGTCTGCCCAGAGGGGGAAGGGAAGAGATTTCACAGAAAGTCAAGCTGAGCTTGAAGGAATAATTGCAAATGAAACTCATCTTGAAAAGACAAATTAGCCAGTATAAGCTTTACCATCATCAGGCTTTGAAAGGTGGTGTCAGCGTTCTAAGTATCATGTAGAATTAAATCAGAGTCCAAGGCAAAACGATCCTTATAGTTCCAATTTAATAAAGCAGACATCTTAGCACATCTGTGTTAATCCCAATACTGGAAATGACATCAGAATTCCACCCAGTTAAAAGTTCATGTTCTTGTCCCCACACCCACAATCCATCACATGGTCCAATCTTCTTCCACGCTGGCATCCACACCCAGCTGCTACCGGTCAGGTGTACTGGTGCGGAGACAAAGGATGTCCTTGGCTTTTAGTAAAGAATGAAAACAATACATTCCACAATCCTACTCCTGTCTATTCCCCCCTCCCATCAACTATGTTAAAGAAACAGCATAATGAAATAAAAGAAAGTGTGGCAGGCCAAAATTGTAAAAAGAATATAATTGCAGGCCTGACAGGTGGTTTCTTTCAAAGATACTGTCAGGGTCCCGGTGGATGCCCTAATTAAATCATGAGCTTCAAGCCAAGCTTCAAAAGAAATCCAGTTATTTATTAGGAGCAACATGTCGGCACATACCCAAGTGAAGCCAACTCTGACCCCAAATAATTTATGGCCCCAATTATGACCCTGTTTCCCCCCTCCCCCCAGGATCTGTCATAAATTACATTCTTCAACCGGAGCACTTTCTCACTCCCCCTTCGGCTACTGTGGGTAACCTGGGAGACAGCCTTGAGAAAGATATGCCTGGAATGTGCTTCTGTTTGTGGCTGCTGTGCTGCTTCATCAGTCTCCCATTCCCCCTTGCCTATGTCAACTCGAGAGCAGGCCAGGGATACTTTGTGAGGTGACAGATACTCCAAGCAAAATCACCCAACAGCCTTCTTGTGGTTTATTTGTGGTAAACTATACTAATAAAAGCATGGTTGATCTCTCTCCTTTCCTTTCCCCGGATTTACAGCTAGAGACTATAGAACCTTTTTCTGCTAACCTGATGAGGTAGCAAAGAAGGAAACAGCGACAGAGAGTGTTTAATGACAAGACACATTGGCAAGCTCAGACTGAGCAGATGGACACATTTCTCATCTTTAATGGTGTGTGCCAAAAGTTGTCCTTTTGTTCAAGTGATCAACTGGGGGAAAGGAAAGAGTTCACAAGGTTTACTCCTTCCATAAAACGCTGACTTAAGCTTGTAATGACTAATTTGGTTTCCTGTCCTAACCTGCAAATCATCACAACGCCATCCATCACTAGCTACCATAAAGGACCACCATGTAACAATGTAACCAGAGGTGGCGCAGTGGTTAGAGTGCAGTACTGCAAGCCACTTCAGCTGACTGTTAGCTGCAGTTCAGCAGTTCAAATCTCACTGGCTCAGCCTTCCATCCTTCCGAGGTGGGTGAAATGAGGACCCAGACTGTGGGGGCAATATGCTGACTCTGTAAACCACTTAGAGAGGGCTGAAAGCCCTATGAAGCGGTATATAAGTCTAACTGCTATTGCTATTGCTATAACCGAGAAACCAAGGAGAAAAATGCAAAAAAGCAGAGGAAGAGAGGGAAAAAAGACTTTATTTGGATTTCAGTTTTGCATGATTTGAATGACCGTTTGGAATTCTGAAATGGAATTGGGATAGAAGTCTTAACCCCCGGGAATGAAATTATACACAAATCCAAAACATTGCAGAACAAGAATATTGTATAATCCAGTAAGCGATTAGCATCCTCTGTGTTCAACCAGATAGAATGAAAATCAAACAAGTTAGGGAGATCCCACTCTAATATACTCATTAATAAAATGAGGACCAAGGTACAAAATAGTAACTAAATAAAATAAAAAATCCAGTTTCTAAATTTTGGTAATCTAGTCTTTTGCCCAATGCAATAGACTCTAAAAAGGTAAAGATTTCCCCCTTCCTGTTGTGTCCAGTTCTAGAGCATAGTGCTCATCTCTAAATTTTGACCACGGGAACCTGGATTGTCCGAAGACAATCTCCATGGTCATATGGCCAGCATGGCTATATACCAAAGCTGCCCGGAATGCTGTTACTTTCTCACCAAAGTGGTACCTATTTATCTACTCGCATTTGCATGCTTTCAAACTGCTAGGTGGGCAGGAGCTGGAGTAAGGAACAGGAGCTCACCCTGTCTAACGGCACTTGGGTCTCAAACCTTTCCAGCTGATGAGCTCAGCATCTTTAACCGCCTACCACGAATCTCTGAGAATCTTATTTTGACAGTGATCTGCTAAAAGCCCCCCCCAACCAGGGCTTCTTTGAAACGAGATAGGCGGCAAATAAACGGGTTCCACCACAAAACCACGGTAGACTAAAGCGCGTGTGACTAAAGCCCGGTGACAAAACCGCACCGTCAAAACCGCGCGACAACAGCGCGCCGACAGAAGCACACTATAACATAACCCTAAAAATAACCCTAAACCTAACCCTAAACCTAACGCTAAACCTACCCTAAACCTACCCTAAACCTAACCCTAAACCTTACCTTAAGTTAAATCACGCTTCTGTCGGCGCGCTGTTGTCGGCGCGCTGTTGTCGGCGCGCTTTTGACATCGCGGTTTTAGCGCCACAGTGTTGTCGGTGCGCTTTTGACGTTCGCGGTTATGTCGTGCCACGAATAAACGAGATAGGCGGCAAATACACTTAATATGTAATTAAGCAACTTGGCCAAAGTCAACACACTGGGAGTTTTGTTTTCATTTTGTTTTCCAAGTTTCACAAACCGTCAGTCAGACACGTTTCGCCGTAGTGTTTAGCCCCTTCAATTCAATTTGCACCTTCCTTGGAGGCTTGCACCAGCGGTGTGTTAATAAAACTGACAGGGGGGAAATTGTGGGTGTGATTGCAAACCTCATTCTGTAACGAATTATCCTTGTGTTTTTCTCGCCCAGCTCTTTTTATCAAGAAGATGAGACTCTCTGCACATGGTAGAAAAAAACTCCACAAAAGATGATTAATTAGCGTTTGTGTGTGCATGCACACTCGTGTGTATGTGCAAGAAGTGAAAACACAGGCTAGAAATGATGCTGGGGAAAACGAGAGCATCTGGAGGAAAGCAATCCTTTCCATTTAAATTTTGCACAGAGCCAGATGAATGTTGCAAGGAGTTTGCAGCAGAGATCAAGGAGGGAACTAAACAGAGACAATAATTCACATATTACTTTGTGGAAGGTGTTGTTAAGTTCAGCTCAGCAACTAAACCTAGCTTTCCTTCTCTGGGGGATAATTACAAGATGCTGGCCCAGCCTTCAGATGAGATGGAGGTTTTTCCTGTTAGCCATGCAATTTCCAATGCTTTATTCTCCCCTCGATATTAAAGTAGTTGTCATCCACAGCCACACACGGGCCTTTTATAATTATTATTATTATTAATTATCTTTCTAAAACAGGGAGCGTCTCGTATATTCTCTTTCTGCCTTGCAGAGGGAAAAAAGTAAAAAAAAACTTTTATGAAAAGTAAATGGCTACTTTATGAGAAATAAAGGGCCACTTGTCTTCCTTTAAGTCTCGGCTTTGAAAAGTTTATGGTTGCAAAAAAGTACAAACTTGTCATTTACGAAGAAGAGCAAAGAACAATACACTTAGATCTATAACCGTCTCTCGGTTGATACAGCTGTGTGCAAGAGGTGAATGTAATGGAAGGCAATAAAATATCCTTTATTGCAGTTGTCTGCACTCTGCCACTTTTCAAATACGCTGGAAGAGAAACTCTCTGAATTTCCAGGTTAGGGTGAGTCACTGAAAAGATAATGCTGGCTGTGGAATCGTAGGAGCTTCAAATCCAGCCTAACGGGGAATTCTGGGTGCGGAGATGTTTTTCTGTATAGGAAATCCTTGACTTTGTTTTGTGACTGTCTGAAGTTACAACAGCCCCCCCCCCCACTTAAGACGCAGCTTCAAAGTTCTGATGGGCTTCATTAACAATTAATTAGTGGAATGACTTGCCTCCAGAAGTTGAGGGTGCTCCATCACTGGAGGTTTTTAAGAAGAGACTGGGCAACCACTTATCTGAAATGGCATCAACTTCAATTTGATGATGTGCGGACAGACGCAGGGAGGGAGTTGGAACCGGTTCTAAACGGCACTGTAGATTTGTGGAACCTCTTCTATAGAAGAGGTTAGAACTGTCAGGAACCCACCCCTGTCACAAATTAGAGAACTTGGCAACCACATGTACGACCGTTGCAATGTCGTGGTGGGGGTGTGTGTCAAGTGATCCCCAATCTGTTATCTTCCCAGTTGGCTTTTGAGAAGCCCAGACAATGGGGGAAGTCGGAGAGACATTTAATGACCATGCAATTCACTTAATAACTGCCACGATTCACTTAACAATCATGGTAAAGTTGAGCACAATTCACTTAACAACTGGCTTGCTTAACAATGGAGATTTTAGCCCCAATCGTGCTCATAAATGGAGGATCCCTTGTGCAGCATTTTTTTCTTCCCCAATGACTCAACAGAAAGCAATTTGGAGTGATGCAGTGGCCTAGAGGGGCAGCTCTCTCCCCGCAATCAGGAGGATTGTGAGTTCGATCCTGAGTAGAGGCAGATATTTCTCTTTCTGGCACACTAAGAATATATCTGCTGCACAAAACTCCCCATTGGTGACAGGGAAGGGCATCTGGCCATTAAAACACTCTGCTAGCACCATTCAGTTGCCCAGACTCCATCCCGCAAGGGATTATGGGGTCGTTAGAAGATGATGATGACGCAGCATAAAGCAATTTCCTAACTCTTTAATTCCAGAAACCAAACGCAGCCTTGTTTTCTCCTTTGCTCTCGGCCCCCCTCGGGAGTTCGGCTTTTCTTTCCGTCGTCCCTCTGAGCAGTGGGTTTGCATTGCTTTAAGTTGCAATGAGTCGCTTCCGCTGGCCAAATGCGTCCTGTTGGCAGATGGCTTTGCGCATTGCTGCAGTGCCGCCGAAGACCATTTTTGAGGCCCGAAAAATGATACTTAAGTTATGAGTTGAAGATCTAATTGCTGCCCATATGTGCTGAGAAACTTGAAACTTTGAAATGAAATTAGCAGTCTGGAGCTTATGGCTTTATGATCTAATGCCCCCAAAGGCGATAAATAATTGAGGAGAGTTACAGTGGAACAAGTTGAGAAAATGATTTCTAAACCTGAAATTGCCCAATCTATTTTGATGACATTGAGAGCAACTAGTTGGAAATTAATTTTATGTTCTGGGCGGTGGAGATGGGAGTTTGTTCTAGAAGCCGAAACTCTTACTTTTAAGAAACTCCTGGCAGGCTTTGAGGAGAGGGCAGGGGTGGGTTCCTGCCAGTCCTAACCTCTTCTATAGAAGAGGTTCCACAAATCTACAGTACCGTTTAGAACCGGTTCCAGCTCCCTCTCCCCACCTGTCCACACGCCATCAAGATGAAGAGCGAGAAGAGGAGTTCTGGGAGTTGAAGTCCACAAGTCTTAAAGCTGTCAACTTTGAACACCCTGGGGTTTTTTTTCTAAAGGGTTAGGGGTGCGAGGGTCTTGCAACTTGACAGCTTTAAGACTTGTGTATTTCAATGCCAGAGTTCCTGAGCCAACATGACTGGAGGAGGAATTCTGGGAGTTGAAGTTCACAAGTCTTAAAACTGTCAAGTTTGAACAGCCCTGGTTTTTTTTTTCTAAAGGGTTAGGGGAGCAAGGGTCTTGTAACTTGAAAGCTTTAAGACTTGCGTGCTTCAAATGCCAGAGTTTCTGAGCCAACATTTTGGTTGCTAAGCAAGAGCGTTGTTAAAATGTGAGTTCCATCACATTTTACAAGTTGGCCACACCCACCCAGTCACATGACTGCCAAGCCACTCCCACCCAGTCACATGGCCAGCAAGCCACTCCCACCCGGTCACATGGCCGGCAAGCCACACCCACAAAGCAGGCCACATCTACAGAAGAGTTTCTAAAAAAAATTTGAAACCCACCACTGATTTGTGACCATAGGATGCTATGACAATCATCAGTGGGAAGACCAGTTCTACGCCACTTTTTTCAGTGCCACTGAAACAGATTCTCAGAATATCAACACAATCACAAAATAAGAGAATAATAGAGCTGGAAGGGACCTTGGAGGTCTTCTAACCCAACCCCCTACTCAAACAAGAGACCCTGCACCATTTCAGACAAATGACTGTCTAGTCTCTTCTTAAAAGCCCCCAGTATTGGAGCACCTACAATCTCTGGAGGCAAGTTGTTCCACTGATTAATTGTTCTAACTGTCGGGAAATTTCTCCTTAGTTCTAAGTTGCTTCTCTCTTTGATTAGTTTCCACCCATTGCTTCTCGTCCTGCCCTCAGGTGCTTTGGAAAATAGGTTGACTCCCTCTTCTTCAGGGCAGCCCCTTAGATATTGGAATGCTGATATCACGTCTCCCCTAGTTCTTTTCATTAAACTAGACATTCCTGCAACCGTTCTTCAAACAGTCACTAAATTTATGGTTTTAATCAAGGGCTGCCTGTTGTGTGACACACTGTAGAAATGGGACTGTCACATCTTTTATGGAGCTCTTTGTCCTAGAACCGTGATGGCGAACCTATGGCACATGTGCCACAGGTGGCACATGGAGCCATTTGTTAGGGCATGTGAGGTGTTGCCCTTTCAGTTCTAGCACGCATGTACGTGCTGGCCAGCTAACTTTGGCCTTCTTTTGAATAGCAGTAGCAATAGCAGTTAGACTTATATAGCGCTTCATAGGGCTTTCAGCCCTCTCTAAGCAGTTTACAGAGTCAGCATATCGCCCCCAACAATCCGGGTCCTCATTTCACCCACCTCGGAAGGATGGAAGGCTGAGTCAACCTTGAGCCGGTGAGATTTGAACCACCGAACTGCAGCTAACAGTCAGCTGAAGTAGCCTGCAGTGCTGCACTCTAACCACTGCGCCACCTCGGCTCTTATTGAAGCCTCCAAAGGCTTTCTTGAAGCCCCCAGAGCGCGTAAAGCCGGCCCTACGGGCAAACTGAAAGTTCAGGAACGGACTTCTGGTTTGATCATAGGGCTATTTTTCACCGTCTGGAGCCTTTAGGAAGCTTCAGGAGGCTTCCCTGAAGCTTCGGAGGGCAAAAAATGGCTCTACGAGCAAACCAGAAGTCACCATTCCGAACTTCCGGGTTCCCTGTAGGGCCATTTTTTGCTCCCCGAGGGCTTCCGAGGAGTGTCTGGGGGCTGCTTTCGCCCTCCCCAGGTTCCTAGAAAGCCTCTGGAGCTTGGGGAGGGCAAAAAAATCATACCAAAAGCAGGGGGCATGTGCATATCATTATGGGTGTGGCCCTCCTGCGTTCCCCCCGCTTTTGGCACAGGAGCCAAAAAAAGGTTATCCATCGCTGTTCTAGAACTAAATCTATGGGACAATTGGATATAGGTGTGGATCGACATCTGAAAAAAGACAAGAACATCAGTTTCTACTACTGAAATTTTCTAGTTCTTCTGGGACCAAGGTAGTCTGGTTGTACGAGACAACGAGACTACTTGTCAGTAGTCTGAGAGCCGAGGTGGCGCAGTGGTTAGAGTGCAGCACTGCAGGCTACTTCAGCTGACTGCAGTTCTGCAGTTCGGCGGTTCAAATCTCACCGGCTCAAGGTTGACTCAGCCTTCCATCCTTCCAAGGTGGGTAAAATGAGGACCCAGATTGTGGGGGCAATATGCTGACTCTGTAAACCGCTTAGAGAGGGCTGAAAGCCCTATGAAGCGGTATATAAGTCTAACTGCTATTGCTACAACCAAGGGACAGACCTCACCACCATCAGAAAAGTTTCCCATTCTACCTCTGAAATGGACTGTTTTATCCTTCCCTATCTTCCATCCACTTCTTTTCACTTGCAAACGTCTACGCATTTTCAATGCACATATTTTAATCCCCGCGTCACGGTTTCATGACGTGATAGGAACCAGTTGGCAGTTTTAGTTCCTGCAAAACAGAGCAAGGTTTTTTTTATTTTTATTTTTGGTCTTTCGACACCTCTGAAGGATTAAGTATGAAGTGCCTTTATGGATTCTGAAAATAAATCTGCCAATGACGTATCCCCACTTTAAAAAAAAAAAATTCAAGAAAATTCACCATGTAATGAAGATGTCACTGAATTTCGGTCTTTAAAAATCTGCCAAAGAATTTTTTTTTAAAAAAAAAAAATCATGTTGAATAATCTTTGGAAATAACTATGTCGGCTCACGAGTTAATTTGCGCTCCATCGTCAAATGATTAGATGCAAATTACTGGTATTACCTTGCTGGAAATATATTGCAACAAAAGAGATATTGTAGGCATCTATTACCATTAAAGCCTTATCTGGGCAACAAAAATAGACTAAAGTACTAATGGACATCTGAAGGGTTTTAATTGTTTAATGTTATGCTGCCTGAACTGCAAAAGTGGGATAGCGGAATTTATCTAAGCGTTCTTGCCACAAAGTACATCGAAAACAAATGCCTTTGCACACTTTTCTTTTTATGAAGCCTATCTATCCAATTTCTTTCTTTTATGGCAGAGAAGGACATTAGCTGTATTTTATTACTGTTCGTATAATTGCAACCTTGGAGGGAACAAGGACCTTCATTTCTTTCAGCCTCTCAAGTCCTGAAGCAGCAACCAGGCTGGCTAAAAAAATTCTCACCTGCTTTAAGATGCAGCTGCTGCTCTAACCTCTCGAAGCCTCAGTCCCTGCCATTACAACTGAAATGCTGTGTAGCATCTCGGAATGTTTTGACTCCTTTCCATGAAGGCCAATGCTTAGGTGACGAGACTTACATATACTTTAGACCCGAACGCTTTCTTCTGGAAATGCATTTCTGGTGAAATTCTGTCTAGTGATAACATAACTCTGGTCTCTGGGGATGAGCAAAATACAAATTATGAAGGGAACTTTAGTCTTTTAGTGTTTGAGGGCAGCTTCAAAGTGTTTCTCTTCCTTTTTACTCGGTTAAACCAATGTACTTCTTTTACCTAGCCATGAACAGGAAGGAAGGAAGGAAGGAAGGAAGGAAGGAAGGAAGGAAGGAAGGAAGGAAGGAGAATGGTAGGGATAGGAGGAGTAAGGATAGGGGAGAAGTAGGAGGAGAAGGAAGGAGGAGGAGTGGAAGAGAGGAAAGAGAAGAAGAAGAAGAGGAAGGAAGGAAGGAGAATGGTAGGGATAGGAGGAGTAAGGGTGAGGGGAGAAGGAGGAGGAGAAGGAAGAAGGAGGAGTGGAAGAGGGGAAGGAGAAGGAAGGAAGGAAGGAGAATGGTAGGGATAAGAGGAGAAAGGGTGAGTGGAGAAGGAGGAGGAGAAGGAAGGAATGAAGGAAGGAGAATGGTAGGGATAGGAGGAGTAAGGGTGAGTGGAGAAGTAGGAGGAGAAGGAAGGAAGGAAGGAAGGAAGGAAGGAAGGAGAATGGTAGGAATAGGAGGAGTAAGGTTGAGGGGAGAAGGAGGAGGAGACGGAAGAAGGAGGAGTGGAAGAGGGGAAGGAGAAGGAAGGAAGGAGAATGGTATGGATAAGAAGAGTAAGGGTGAGTGGAGAAGGAGGAGGAGGAAGAAGGAGGAATGGAAGAGGGGAAGGAGAAGGAAGGAAGGAAGAAGGAGAATGGTAGGGATAAGAGGAGTAAGGGTGAGTGGAGAAGGAGGAGGAGAGGAAGGAAGGAAAGAAGGAGAATAGTAAGGTTAGGAGAAGTAAAGGTGAGTGGATGAGGAGAAGGAAGAAGGGGGAGTGGAAGAGGAGAAGAAGGAAGGAAGGAAGGAAGGGAAGGAAGGAAGGAAAGAAGGAAGTTGTTGTTCAGCAAATCCAATGCACCAAATCTTTAAAGTGGACTACCTCCTCAGCCAGCTAAGTCATTACATCAAAAAATGACCTTTTTGAATAAATAAAGCCTGTTAGAATTAGAAGCAGCTACCAATTAAAGATGAACATTTGATAGTCAGGGTTTATTTTATTTTTTTAAAAAGCCCTTGTATCTATCATAAATTAATTAGATTCCCAGATAATGTGCTCCAAGAGCACTCCTAAGTCCATAATCATTCATAATTATTTGATTTTTATCAAAATAAGAATAATAGGATAAAAAAAAACCTTCCACACCTCTGAAGTCATGGATAAAAAGCATTGCTGTTGATCCCAAATCCATTAAGCAGCCTTACAAAAGATTTTGATGGTTGAAAGGTAAAAAGCTTATGTACTTGAAAAAACACTGAAGACACTCCGACAAGAGGAGGGGGGAATGATTCTTATTAACGATTTACCTCAGAAATAGATAAATATTTGGCATTGATTGGATAATTGTCCATTTTAGACGATTCCATACAAAACACACACAGAACAAAGAACGTTCAAGATGGGAGCGGAATAACATGGAGATGGACTTGGGGGAAAAAATCAAAATCCATTTTGATACCATTGTTTAAAAAAAGATGTAAAGAGACAATTGTTCTTGTCAGGCCATTCTCTTCAAAATCTATAGAGCAACACTCAACAACAGAAAAATAATATGATAAATTTCAGAGAGCCAAAATGGGGGAAAGTATCTATAAGAGAATGAAGCAGACACCGAAGGGGGGGGAAATAGCAATTTGGAAAGCAGGAGACAATCGAACCTGTTGCAGGTACAGAGAGGTGTTCTGAGCTAGGCTTCCCCAAAAAGCATGAAGCAGAGAGTCCTGGTCCTGGCAAAACCCCTCTTATTAAATGAATGTGAATTCCTCTCATTCACATTCAGCAAAGGCCTGGTAAATACTCTTTCAAAGGAATATTTATGACCACAGACCTTATCTAGCTTGGAAAGCTGCCATGCAAATGGGGGCGCTGGGCAAGGAAAGGCTGGGCACAGAGTCTCTGAGATTCACGGACAGATCTTCACACTCCTGAAACGAATCCAACGAACGAATGAATTGTTTCCTACAAAAGCCCAATCACCTTCCACCTGCGACTTTACTCCCAAGTCGACCCTGATTTCTGAGCTGTTCTTTTCTTCTGGCAGCTCTGCGCATGCGCACACTGGGAACAGGCTCCAGCTGTTCCTCTGCCTCACTGCTGTCTCGCTCCGAAGGCACCTGATCACTGCCAGAAAGCCTTGGCCCTGTCTCTGCCTGCAATGCAGATCCCTCGTCCGAGGCTTCCCCAGCCTCCAGGACTGGCCCATGTTCCTCCCCAACCTCCTCACAGTCCGACTCCACTGGCCGTTGGCGGGCCACAACAAGAGAGAGATTTTCAAGTTCGTTATTTCACTCGGCTCTCATTCTCTTTTACCTGGACCAGGTGAAGATCTGGTCTGCCATTTGAAGTTCTCCCACAACTTCTTCCTGGATCCTTCTGGGAAATTAAAATGGTATCTTAATATTCCTCTTCAGTGAATATGTGAACGGCTGGGTACTTGTTTGCCAACATTGACGGTGTTCAAAAATTTGCAGTGGGGTTTGCAAATGGAAGAGGGAAAGAAATGTGACCTACATTTGTACATGAAGGGTAATGATGTAGAAAACCGCCATGAATAAGGGAGACGTTCATTGCAAAATTCATGTGCGCAAGGAAAATATTGCTTTGAAATATGCCTCGTTACAGCAGCAAGAAATTCATTATTATTAGAATTACGGTCTCATCCATGACCAGCAATGTGGCTACTGGTTGACTAGAAAAATGTTCACAATAATTCTCTCTCTCTCTCTCTCTCTCTCTCTCTCTCCTCTCTCTCTCTCTCTCTCTCTCCCTCTCTCTCTCCTCTCTCCCTCTCTCTCCCTCTCTCCCTCCCTCCCTCCCTCTTTCTGTCTGTCTATCTGTCTCTGTCTTTTTTTCTCTTTCTCTGCCAGTCTCTGTCTCATTCTCTGTCTCCTTCTCTATCTCCATCTCTATATCTGTCTGTCTCTGTATCACTCTATCATCTATCTCCTTCCCTCCCTCCCTCACCCCCGTCCCTCCTTTCATATGTCTGTCTGTCTGTCTATCTATCTATCTATCATCTCTATCTGTCTGTCTGTCTGTCTATATCTATCTATCTATCTATCTCTGTCCATCCTTCCTTCCTTCCTCCCACCCACTCATCCATCTAACTATCTCTCTCTATCTGTCTGTCCATCCTTCCTTCCTTCCTCCCATCCATCCATCCATCCATCCATCCATCCATCTATATCTCTCTGTCCATCCTTCCTTCCTTTCTTCCATCCATCCATCCATCTATCTCTATCTATCTGTCCATCCTTCCTTCCTCCCACCCACCCATCCATTCATCCAACTATCTATCTCTATCTGTCTGTCCATCCTTCCTTCCATCCATCCATTCATCTATCTCTATCTATCTGTCTGTCCATCCTTCCTTTCTTCTATCCATTCATCCAACTAACTATCTATCTCTATCTGCCTGTCCATCCTTCCTTCCTTCCTTCCTTCATTACATCCATCCATCCATCCATCCATCTGTCTGTCTGTCCATCCTTCCTTCCTTCCTTCCTTCCTTCCATTCATCCATCCATCTCTTTCTGTCTGTCTGTCCATCCTTCCTTCCTTCCTTCCTTCCTTCCTTCCTTCCTTCCATCTATCTCTGTCTGTCCATCCCTCCTTCCAAATATAGCATTGGAAAGGAAGAGGTGAAGACAGAGACAATGACTAGATATTTGTTGGGTAATCAGGGCATTGTTCTTAGGCTAAATTCCTAGTGCTGCCATTTTTCATTTATTTTTTTTTTCCTTCTCCATACCCTCCCCTTTTTTTTCTATCACGTCTATTTAAATAGATGGAATAAATTTTCTCATTGGTAATCATTACGGAGTGTCTTTTGGGATAAAACATAGGGAAAAAGAAGAAGCTTCAGGTAGATAAACGGTTATCTTTGCTCTATCTAAATTGCCTTTTTTCTTATCCAACAAGGGAACGCATCAGATAATTTTAACACGATATAATATTGGGATGGGGTGAGGGGCTTGTTCTGTTTTAGCGGGTAAACAAGGAAAGAATTGAGATACTGATCTAAGCAGCCCTTGATGCTCTCTCTGAGGTTGCTTGCTTGCTTGAAGACGTTTCATTCCCAGACCAGGTAATACCATCAGAGCAGTGTGAGGCATCAACCAAGATCAGCAACCACCAAGGACCACGCAGCAGAATGGGACAAGTCGCCGTGGCCAACTTACCATGGGGTAACTCAACACGAGATAATGGTACTCAAGATCCATTCCTCTTTTCATATTACTAGGGAGACCATCTGCTTCTTCCTCCTTTCTTAGTTTCATTAAAATCATTGGGGTTTCATTAATAACAAAACTATTAATAATAATAACATTAATAATACTGCTAATGTTATTAAGAGAGGAACAGGTCTGGGATACAGGGATGTTGGGTTGAGTTTTCCCACATCAAGTGATCCTAGATCCATGGGTCAGCTTCTGGGGATTCGCAGGGGTTCAGGAGAACCTCCAGCTAAGATTCTGTGCAGTTCTGAGAACTCCCAAATTCCACTTCTGGCTGGCCCTGCCTGCCCCTTCCCTTCCTAGGAGTCCCCACGCGGCCCATTTTGGATGTAGGTAACTGCAGGGCGCGCACGGAGGCACGGGGAGGGTGAAAAAGGGCCTATCAGAAATTTGGGGAGGCCAGAAATGGGCCCATTTCCAGCTTCCTGAAGGCCTCCGGAGCCTGGGGAAGCCATTTTCGCCTTCTCGGAGGCTCGAGGACAGCCTCCGGAGCCCAGGGAGAGGAAAAACCGAGGTGGCGCAGTGGTTAGGGTGCAGTACTGCAGGCCACTTCAGCTGATTGCTATCTGCAGTTCAGCGGTTCTAATCTCACCGGCTCAAGGTTGACTCAGCCTTCCATCCTTCCGAGGTGGGTGAAATGAGGAGCCAGACTGTGGGGGCGATATGCTGACTCTGTAAACCACTTAGAGAGGGCTGAAAGCCCTATGAAGCAGTATATAAGTCTAACTGCTATTGCTATTGCTAAAAACGCTCCCCCCACATGGTGCAGGAGACTCAAGAGGCGATGCCCACCATGGCTATGCCCACCCAGCAATCGGGCAGAGAACCCCTTGCTAAAATTTTTGAAGCCCACCCCTGCCTAGACCCTTCCACTGCTACATATATTCCCTTCTGTTGGAAGAATTGCGAAACCTCAGGAACGCAAGGCTATCCAATTATTTTATATATTACACATGTACACGTAGGCAGCAATTTAAAATTACTGAAGCATTTATTTCATTTTTGTGCTCTCCAGCAGCCTCGGCATCAAAACAATTTTTTTGGGGAAAAAAAATCTGATTGGGAAATGTCAATTTTTCATATATATTTTTTTACTACTTTCCCTTCCCCCACCCTTCTCATTGCAAAACAGTTTTGTTTAAAAACAGCCGAGCCTTCGGGATTGTATATGGCACGACATTCTTCAGTTAAGTGTAGCTAAAACATGTATTTATCTCATCCAATGTATTGTTGTTGAAAGCCATTAATTGCACATCCTTCCCACTCACACTCACCTTAACAGCTGCTAATCTAATCCACTCAAATGCATCACAAGCATGAAACTGCCTGTAAGATCCTATTTACAAATTCTATTTTCTAAAACCTGCTACACGGGGGAGGGAAAGACATGCAATAGAAGGGGCCTGGCATGTTGAGCCGTGGGGACGCCCTGGTTAGAAT
>NC_045554.1:45477939-45647939 GCF_009769535.1 Thamnophis elegans | reverse complement strand
GGGCCATCCAACAGTTATCAGCTGCCTTCAGAGTCGGACATCAGCGGGGAAGAAGAACAGCTGGAGCCTGTTCCTGATGTACGCATGCGCAGAGCTGTCAGGAGAAGGGAACAGTTAAGGAACAAGGGTCGACTTGGGAGTAAAGCCACAGGTGGACGGTGAATGGCCCCTCCCAAAGGGAATAAAGAGGAGTGAAAGGGAGTGGAGTTTGCAGGAGACAATTAGTTCAAATCTGTTCCTGACTTCTTGCCAAGTAATTGCTGCTACAGCATGGTGTTTGGAAGATATCATCCTGGCAGCTCTCCAAGCCTGATAAAGGTCTGTAGTTGTGAAATCTCTTGCAAGACTGTTGGCCGGGACTTTGCTGGAAAGGAATTCACTTTAACCTAAATAAAAGAGGTTTTATCGGGACGAGGAGTCGGCTTCATGATCTTGAGAGATTTAGGTCAGAACAGACTGTAGCTTTAATCATTATAAACCACTGGTGGAAGTGATCAGTCTACAAATTGGGGTATGAATAGATACAGATAAATAATACAATGCTCTGTAGTAAAGGAGACACATCTCTTGGGATTTAGGAAGCTAAACTGATTGTATCTTAATAGGTAGCTTGCCTGGAGAAGAAGGGCCAAGAAAGCCTACATAACTGTGAGTTACAAGACTTCTTTCTCTTCTTGTTCCAGTTTCCTTGGATGGGTGAAAAGGAGGCCATCTTTCAGCCCTTGACAGCCCACAACGTTTCGTAGGGAACCATAAGTAGCTGATTGGAACACAGGAGGTCTGGCTTGTTAAGCTAAGGACAGACATCACCATTGTGTGAAGATTTTTTCTGGTGCATCTTTTGTGAAAGATTGCAGATCTTGGAGGGGAAAAGTTACTTGGAGAAACACCTAGACAAATGAAAAGACTCCGAAAGTTGATGCTCCCTTCCATCAATTTCCACTGACTTGTTCAACTGAAAACATTCCTTATTTCAATCTGATAAACCACAAAAAAAATTAATAGAACGGCTTGCCTCCCCTGTGTTGCACTCATTAATAGAATCCTCAGATAATATTCTGAGACAAAGGAGAAGGAAAACAAGATTGATCCAGAAATAAAGGATTAGCTTTAGGCTAATAGCAAACATGAAAACAGTCATTTGAAATTGCACACTTAAGTATCTAATTCTACAGGAACCGAAGCAGTGATCAACATTCCTTGAAATTAGGAGTAATTCCTTTGCGTCTCTCTCGAGTCACTTCTCAGAAGTGGTATCTAATCCATTGTCCTCTGTCCCATTCTCCATGGTTCTAAGATAGGCTACAATGATCTACTTGGGAATACCATCTTTTTTATTAATATAACCATTTCCAGAAATTAGTGCTTTTAAGGGCAGTTTAATCTCAATTAACCTACTCCAGGCATCAAACAAAGTGATCCCAACAAGGCTTTTTGCAGATGTCCTACTGCTATTGTCCCGAGTAATATGTACTATACTTTTTGGAGTATAAGATGCACTCCCTCCCCAAAAAGAGGGTGAAAATTTCAGTGTGTCTTATACACCAAATGTAGTTCCATGCACCTGCCGGCCCCCACCCTTTGGCCTCTGCCTACCAGCAATTTGTCTCCTTGCAGCAAACAGCGAACAGCCTGTTTCAGTTTCAGCTTCAGCACAGCCTGATTATCACAAGCAGCTGATGGTTGGTTGGATCAGCCTCCCAACCATCAGCTATTTCAGGCTGCAGGGATTGCCATTGCCTATTGCTACCTCTGTGTACTCCATTTTCAGCCTCCGCATGCCATTTTTGGCCTCTGTGCAGCCCATTTTTGGCCTCCACGCACCCCATTTTCCATCCATTCTGATTCCCGCTACCCAGAACGGGCGAAAATTGGGCGCACAGAGGCCGAAAAGAGGGCGTGTGGAGGTGGCAATAGGCTATGGTAATCCCTGCAGCGTAAAACAGCTGATCATAGGGAGGCCGATCCAACCGACAATCAGCTGCTTGTGCTAATCAGGCTGTGCTGAAACTGAAACAGACTGCTTGCTGTTTGCTGCAAGGAGGCAAATTGCTGGGAGGCAGAGGCAGATTTTTTTTCTTGTTTCCCTCCCCAAAAGCTAGGTGCATCTTATACTTCAGAAGATCTTATACTCCCAAAAGTATGGTAAATCTGCTCCTGTTTATTCATAACAGTTTGTTTGGCAAAGCTAGTGCAAAGATGTTGTCCAGATGTTATTGCAGCACTTCAAACTCCCCAAAATGTTTAAAACAGAGTTCTTAAAGCTCTACCTGAAGTGATGTGGATCAATTCCTGTGGATTGATTGTGAACCATCAATAGTTTTCAACTCCTAGCGATCATAGATTCCCCCCCCTCCCCATGGTGATCTGTCCTTCTAAAGCCCCTGAAATCTTTTCATTTTATAAAACAGGGAATTGCGTACAATAAGCACCCCTTTTCACAAATCTTTCTGGGGTCCCCCCCCCCAACCCTATATTATTTAATTACATACATGGAGTTAAGGTTTATTCATTTCTGTACCCAAGAGCGTCTATTTTCTGTTTTTAATGCTTTGTAGAAAACTTGAAAGGGGCCAAAAGGACTAATGAGCTTAAAAGATCAAGTAGAGAAAGCTTTGGAAATTGAATATTAATGTGTGGTATGATTTCAGGTATGAATCATAAGCCAAAAGCTGACATGACTTTTGCATATGTAGTTGAGGTGGCCTCTGCATATGTGAACTCCTCCTTAGAGACTACACAGCTAAACTTCACAAGTTCTTGCCTTCTTCTTCTTTATGAAATGTGCGCTGCTTGGTGGTCTCTGAGCTGGGTGGTTTTCTTGCAGATGTTTTATTACCAAACTAGATGATATCATCAGTACTAGAAGATGGTGGAGTCTTCTCTTATTTTAAAATTATTATTTTATTTCCTTTAAAAATGTAAATCTCCACTCCCTTTTATCACTGACTAGCTGATAACCCGGCGTAGCCTAGGTATGTATTTATCCCAATCCTTTATTAGAGGAAGCCCCCTTGTGGAGTACTGTGAAGGTGTTACCATGGCAACTCCACTGCGCTGTACAGTAGAAGCCATTTTAAGGCACAACAGGCTGTATCTTAACAGAACTTGAATCAAAAATGTGCACTATCACTGTCAAAAGTACTGTGACTTGACATTACAGATATAATTCAGTCCTTTTCACTTCAGTGGCCCATGCGTTCCAGAGTTATGCTGGAACACACACACATGGACATAAAGACACACAAACACACACACACATCAAGGGGTGTTAGGGGTGTCTTACCCCCACAGTATTTGTTTCCAGAGAGTAAGCAATCTGGGTACCAAGTTTGGTTGAAATTGCTTGAGGCGTTCCAGAGTTATGCTGATACACACACACGCACACACACAATGATGATGTTAATTGGTATGGTAATGAAATGTCTGCAAGAAAAACAGCCAGCTCAGAGAGTACCAATGACCCCACAGTTCAATCCTTAGAAAAAATTCCTAGCAGGCAATTGTGCCTCCACATTGTTTAATTTACTTGGTATTCCAAGAACATTTGAGCCCAGGAGGAGAAAAAAAAATCCTGCGAGGTAGAAATGAAAAACGGTGCAAAATTTCCCTGAAGCAGACTCAGTAGGAAAAATAAATTCATTGTTAAAGGCCCATTTCCAAAGAAAGACTGGTTTTTAATAATAGGCCTAGAACTAAGATACATTTCAATCCTTTTCTTCCCATACATCAAACAAACTTTTCCCCCCTAAATCTTCTCCCTGAAGCCACAGGAGATGTTGTGTAAAATAATTGGAGTAAGAACATCAGATTCAAGTTGTTGCCAATTATCTCTGGATTTATCAAGGGCTGCCTCCGTACACTGAGCTATCTAACTATCGCCTCACAATAGTTACGTAACAAATGCTGGTTGAACAAAACCGCAACACACTGGGTTCACACAGTAAAGTAGTGCACAATGAGTGGTTTACTAGGCCCAAGGGAGAATCTGCTCCACACGGTGGTAAAAGACATCTCAACCTTGAGAAGGTAGCTCATGCATTCATGGTTTTAACAGAAAAACAGTGTTGGAAGGGACCTTGGAAGTCTTCTAGTCTAACCCCCGACTCAGGCAGGAAACCCTATACCATTCCAGACAAATGGATGTCCAGTATCTTCTTCAAAGCCTCCAGTGATGGAGAACTCACAACTTCTGGAGGGACTGAGCTCTATTGTTCCCCTCTCCATGTTTGAAGAACCTGGTCCTGGAGTGAGATCTTCATGAAGGTATTCATAAGAGCCGAGGTGGCGCAGTGGTTAGGGTGCAGTACTGCAGGCCACTTCAGCTGACTGCTATCTACAGTTCAGCGGTTCAAATCTCACCGGCTCAAGGTTGACTCAACCTTTCATCCTTCCGAGGCGGGTGAAATGAGGACCCAGACTGTGGGGGTGATATGCTGACTCTGTAAACCACTTAGAGAGGGCTGAAAGCCCTATGAAGCGGTATATAAGTCTAACTGCTATTGCTATTGCTATGAAGATGAGGGCAGTGGTAGCTAAACAACCAGAATTGGAAGGGACCTTGGAGGTCGCCTAGTCCAACCCTCTATGCCATTTCAGATATGCGAGTCCAATTTCTGCTTAGAAACCTCCAGTGTTGGGGCACCCACAAGTTCTGGAGGCAAGTCCTTCCACTGATTAATTGTTCTAGCTATCAGGAAACTTCTCCTTAGTTCTAGGTTGCTTCTCTCCTTGATTATTTTCCACCCGTTGCTTCTTGTCCTGCCTTCAGGTGCTTTGGAAAATAGGTTGACCCCCCCCCCCTCTTCTTTGGAGCAGCCCCTGAGATGTTGGAACATTGTCATCATGTCATCCCTGGTCCTTCTCTATTTCTATTTCTATTTATTACATTTATAGGCCGCCCAATCCCGAAGGACTCCGGGTGGCTTACAGAAATAAAAATATTAAGAAAAGATTAAAAGCCAATAAAACACAGCAGATTAAAAGAAACATAAAACACGGACCCAGTCTAAGCGGGGCTGGACCTCAATCAAGAGGTCAACAGCCCCAGGCCTGCCGGAATAGCCAGGTTTTGATAGCTTTTCGGAAGGCCATGAGAGTGGGTAGGGTCCAGATCTCTGGGGGTAGCTCGTTCCATAGGGCCAGAGCAGCAACAGAGAAGGCCCTACTCCGAGGCGTTGCCAGCCGACATTGTCCAGCTGATGGCACCTGGAGAAGGCCAATCCTGTGCGATCTTATCGGTCTTAGGGAGGTGTGCGGCAGAAGACGGTCTTGTAGATATCCGGGTCCTAGGCCATGTAGGGCTTTAAAGGTAATAACCAGCACCTTGAATCGTGCTCGGAGACCAATAGGAAGCCAGTGCAGCTCGCGGAGGATAGGTGTAGTGTGGGTGTACCTTGGTACACCCAGTATCGCTCGCGCGGCTGCATTCTGGACTAATTGTAGTCTCCGAACACTTTTCAGTGGCAGCCCCCTCTTTACTAGACTAGCCATGCCCAGATGCCCAGTTCCTGCAACCACTCTTCATATTTTTTTTTAGCCTCCACTCCCCTAATCACCTCTGCTGCTCTTCTCTGCACTCTTTCTAGAGTCTCAGCATCACAATCTCCTTGCTAAAACGCCTCCAGCGCTCTGCCCTTTAACCATGGCTAAATCATTTGAATGAAAAGAAGGTGGCTGAGGGTCAGATTCATCCTTATTTACCCGCAACCTCATGTCGCACCCTACGCCATCCCACCAGGCAAGCAACAGCTAGATTAGCTGTGAGATGAGTGAGTTTGTGCCAAACTCGAGAACGCTGGCAGCAGAATCTATAAAAAGGGCCAGGCAAAGATTTGAGAAATGAGGGGGTAATTTAATGCAAATGCTCCACTCGGTTCCCCAGGGATGCGATTAGCTAGGTGGAAAACAGTTAAGTGCTTCTTTTGGGGTAGAGGAGGGAGAATTAATGATTACTTACCATGAGTTTGTTTGTTTGCTTATTTTTAAATCTGAGATGGCTGCATTAGTTGGTGTTTTTTATAAAAAAAACACCTCATTTTTTTAAAATGCCGTTCCCAAAGCAAGCTCCCTAAAGCATTATCTAAAAGTTTCCTTGGCCAGAATACTTTAGCAATGCCTTGCCTTAAAAGCAAATTGTAATTGTGGTATTACGGTTCTAACGGTAAGTGCAAATCACTGATTTTTTTATATATATATTCCTGGATTGAAAAACTTGCATTGCAGAGGAAATTTAGATTTAGATTTAGATTTTAACTTTATTTGTATGCCGCCCTTTTCCCTGAGGGGACTCAGGGCGGCTCACAATTCAGGGGGAGGGAAGGACAAAACAAGTTACATACATGAAGACAATACATCGTTAAAAAGCGCAACAGTCATACTATTCGGGTGGGGTTGAAGTCTTTAGCCCCAGGCCTGTCGGGACAGCCAGGTTTTAAGGGCTACGCGGAAGGTCTGGAGGGTGGTGAGGGTACGAATCTCCACGGGGAGTTCGTTCCATAGGGTCGGAGCAGCCACCGAGAAGGCTCTCCTCCGGGTAGTCGCCAGTCGGCACTGGCCGGCGGATGGAATTCGGAGGAGGCCTAGTCTATGGGATCTTATTGGCCTAGTGGAAGTAATTGGCAGTAGGCGGTCTCTCAAGTACCCAATCACGGCTCCTTCCCTCCCCAACAGAAATAAGCTGGCATGTCAGAGTTAGCAAAATCAAAATCCATCCTTCCCTACCCTAAAATTGCTGCAAGGGAGGAATCACAAGATATATATTTTTTTTGGTCTGTGACTTGACAAAGAATTTGGATCACATAGACGAGAACTCAAATCTCTTTCGATCATATTTTCATCAGAGGGTTATTGCTATCTGCAGAGCTAGGCCAACCTTGATGTCATCTTTAAATAATGCATCAATAATATGGATTAATTGCTGGATGGTGCATTTCTATCTTCAAATAAATAAATAAGCAGCTGTTCTTTCATGCTGAAGTGAATTGTTCACTGGAGAATTTAAATCGAGTGCAACCCATCAATCTAAAAGAAGAAATAATAAATAACATAAATATAGGTAGAAAGATGAGGCCGGATAATAGGTCAATGGACACAATATGTCACTCAGAAGTATTTTGTTTTTTAACTGGACTGTGTTACTCCCCTCCCAGCATACCCTATTTTATTGGAACATCTGTAAAAAGTATTGACCATAGACTTCTTTAGTTGAACTTCTGGTTTGGAACTAGAAGGCCTTTTCTGATGTTCACTTTGTGTTCTTCTATGCGTCTTTTATCTCTCAGTATGGTTGGACCTCTGAGGAAGAGGGTGAGTGTGAACGTTCAGGTTAATGTCAAAGTTCCAAATAGCATCCAACATGAAATAAGAATTTCAATTGATGAAGAGAGCCACGTTGGCACATCTGGGAAAACCTGAATCTGAAAGCTTCCAGGTTTTCCCACCCAGTTAAAAGTTCAAGATCCTGCCCCCACACCCACAAGTCCATCACATGGTCCAATCTCCCACTGCCACAAAGGCAGATTCCTCCCATCCAGTTCCAGCCAGGTGCAGAGACAAAGATGACCTTGACTTTCTAAGAAGAATGTTCTTATGGCTACATCTCACCCAACTCCATATAATCTCCCTTCCCATTTTTCCATAGTAGAAAGTGTGGCAGGCCTGAAGTCCCCCCCCCAAAAAAAGATGACTTGCAGGTCTGACAACGTGTTGACCCCAATACTGGGGAAAGCCTAGATAGCATGTACAGTATGTACGGATGGTACCAGGGGTGGGTTTCGACCGGTTCGCACCGGTCCCTGCGATCCGGTTGGTCGCCGAACCCGGAAGTAAGTAACTTCCGGGAACGGCGAAGCCCCCCCCCCCTGCGCCCACGCGCGCCCGCACACCCGCGCCCGCTCCTTACCCGGTTTTTACGAATTCTGCGCTTTCCATGCATGCGCAGAACGCATACAGCGTCTGCGCGATCCTCCAGGAGCAGCTGGAGCATCGCGCAGACGCTAGTATGCATGCGCGTGCCGCGTGCGTGCGCGAGGATGCCGCGTGCGTGCGCGAGGAGGACGCCGGCCTCGTTCCAACCGATCCGGTTGGAATGGGGCGAGAAACCCAGCCCTGGATGGTACCCTTATTTCTGGACACCTGCAAGGCTAGGAAAGTCCTCAGGAGAATGCACAATGTCCTGAAATTCCCCGGAACCACCCAATGTCCCTAAAGAATCTCCCAAAGAACACCTTCATAAAGAGCCGAGGTGGCGCAGTGGTTAAGGTGCAGTACTGCAGGCCACTTCAGCTGACTGCTATCTGCAGTTCGGCGGTTCAAATCTCACCGGCTCAAGGTTGACTCAGCCTTCCATCCTTCCGAGGTGGGTGAAATGAGGACCCAGACTGTGGGGGCAATATGCTGACTCTGTAAACCGCTTAGAGAGGGCTGAAAGCCCTATGAAGCGGTATATAAGTCTAACTGCTATTGCTATTGCTATTATCTACTGCCAGACTTCCTGGGTGATTTCTGTATCTCTCGTGTGCCAGCATGACTGGGAGTGTAAGAAAAGTATAAAAATAATAATCTCTCTGTGTTTGGGGCTCCCTCTCTGTTAGAGAGACCCATATTTGTTCAGGTGAATAAACGCCTAATCTAAAAGGCAATCTCTGGTCCTTTGGTGTATTTTTTACCAAACCATACCTTGGATCCGGCACAACATTTTGGGCAAGCCAGCCAGGAGGAGTTAGCAATAGCAATAGCAGTTTTTATTATTTATTTATTTATTTATTTATTTATTTATTTATTTATTTATTTATTTATTTATTTATTAATTAGACTTATATACCGCTTCATAGGGCTTTCAGGCCTCTCTAAGCGGTTTACAGAGTCAGCATATCGCCCCCACAGTCTGGGTCCTCATTTCACCCACCTCGGAAGGATGGAAGGCTAAGTCAACCTTGAGCCGGTGAGATTTGAACCGCTGAACTGCAAATAACAGTCAGCTGAAGTGGCCTGCAGTACTGCACCCTAACCACTGCGCCACCTCGGCTCCAATAAGTTAGGCTTATATACCACTTCATAGGGCTTTCAGCCCTCTCTAAGCGGTTTACAGAGTCAGCATATCGCCTCCACAGTCTGGGTCCTCATTTCACCCACCTTGGAAGGATGGAAGGCTGAGTCAACCTTTGAGCCGGTGAGATTTGAACAGCCGAACTGCAGCTAACAGTCAGCTGAAGTGGCCTGCAGTGCTGCACCCTAACCACTGCGCCACCTCGGCTCTTGCTTCGTCCTGGGGAGACTCAGGAAGGGGGAAGCACTAGGCACATGCTGGGATTTCCTTTTCAAAGCTGCAGCATGAAATAATAATAAATTCATAATAAAGTGGTGCAGTTGTTAGAGTGCAGTACTGCAGGCTACTTCTGCTGACTGCCGGCTGCCTGCAATTTGGCAGTTCAAATCTCACCAAGCTCAAGGTTGACTCAGCCTTCCGTCCTTCCAAGGTGGGTAAAATGAGGACCCAGATTTTGGGGGGCAATATGTTGACTCTGTAAACCGCTTAGAGAGGGCTGTAAAGCACTGTAAAGTGGTATATAAGTCTAAATGCTATAAGGTTAAATGACTTGATGGGCCGGTACATTTATTATAACAAAAAGTTATTGTTCACCAGGAAAGAAAAAAAAGGCTTTATTGACTGCTAATTATCTATAGGGGCCTGAAGAAAAGATTGGTCAACCATCACTGATCTTGACCTCCATCCCCACAAGATGAAAGTGTTGATCTGAATCCGGTTGTGCGTATGGGAACAATAATAATAACTTTTATAATTAAGTTTCTTAGGAACTTTTCCTCTTCCCTTTCTCTGCTGTAAAGTCAATTTATAAACCACGGGGGGTTGACCAACAACCAGAATTGCAGCCCTGGCTGTGAGATTGAAGACATACACATTTGCCAACAGAGACAGTGTGTTATTAGAATAAAGAATATGATTAATTAGTCACTTATTTTGAGTGATTTGCCCTGTTCCCTTCTCCACTGGTGTTGCTGTTGCCTGCTGTGGCCACTGACTATAGACCATTGCATTGTGCATACCAAATAGAGGTGGAGAAAATACACATTTTGTTTAAAAGTGGGATTCCACAGCTCACAGTTCAACAAGGCTGCAGGTAAAAGTCTCAAAAGCCCCATTTGCCCACTTCAAAAGAAAACAGCTATCTTGAAAAAGTCTCTTTTATTAATCTGTCGGCTGACAATGCTGTATATATCCCAATGTTGGGAATGCCTGAGAAGTGATAATACAGAAGTGAGAAGGCAAAACTGTAGCTCACAAAGGCGTCTGCCTTTTCACAAAAGTTGTGCGTCAGAAAAGGTGCTATCGGACTCCAAAGCAGGGGTGTCAAACTCAAGGGCCAGGGGCCAGATCTGGACCGCAGAATGCTTAGATCTGGCCCGCAGGGCTATCCTGGAAACAGCAAAGGATCTGCCCCTTGTGCTTCCGCCAGTGAAAATTTTCCGTGGCAGCGGGTTGCAGGAGGCTGTTGCAGCCAAAAACACAGCTTGGGACCGTTTTCACTGGCAGATTACTCAGGCTACCACAGGCACCTCCGACACGAGTGATATCATGCTGGCCATGTCCACTCAGGCCCCCAGAGGTCAAAGATAACCCTGATGAGGCCCTCAATGAAATCGACTTTGACACCCCTGCTCCAAAGCCTCAACCGAACTGAACTGAACTGATGTCAGGCCTGTAGCGGTTCCTTTAAGAACCTTTGGCCTCCCACACTCTCATTAAGGCGGGGGGGGGAATAGCAAGGGGTAGAATGTGTTGTTTTCAAATTAAAAAATTCCTTTCTAGAAGCTCAAGGTCATCTTTTGTCTCCGCACCTGACCGGAAGCAGCTGGGTGTGGATGCCAGCGTGGAAGAAGAAGATTGGACCATGTGATGGATTGTGGGTGTGGGGACAAGATCATGAACTTTTAACTGGGTGGGATTCTGATGTAATTTCCAGAATTGGTATTAACACAGATGTGCTAAGAGGTCTGCTTTATTAAATTGGAACTTTAAGGATCGTTTTGCCTTGGACTCTGATGTAATTCTACATGATTCTTGGAACGCTGACAACTGAATTGATAGCTTCTCCATTGTTGTTGATGTTTTTTAAAAAAAGGTATGAAGACATTCCCTCTTTTGTTTGGTTCTCTTATTTAACGAAGCTCGAACAGCCCAAATTTGATTCTGGAAAAAAAATAAAGAGATTGAAAGAAAGCGAATTCTACCGAGTTTGATTGCTCCCACGAAAGTTTAACGACTCTCCTAACTCAGATGTGAGGGTTTATGTGTCACAGTAATCAGTGCAGGAGATAGACGGTCAAAGAAATGAACGTTTTTATGGCGCCCGTGTACCCAAAACACTTTGTCAACGCAACCAAGATGTGTGTATGCCAAGGCAGCACTCCTGATTGCCATTATTTCGAGACAAAACTCAACTGGGTTGTTGGGTTGTTGTTGTTGGTTTTTTTGCCACACTGACAAATCCTACAAATTCCAAAGTGGCCACTAAATAGAAGTAATCAGATGACCAATCTGTCTGATGTCCCTTTATTATTTTTTTTGCACCGGCTAATTACTCTTCTGCATTGCCATTTAAGCCTTGGGAAATTTGAGACATTTCGCTCTGGTGCAGACAATAGTGCTAATCTTGCTTCGTCTGAGGGACTTGAGCTCATAAGTTAATGAACTCATCACGCGTTGCGGCGTGGGGGTGGGTGGGGGGGAAGCAGCATATATAAATGACGATTGTTTACTTCGTCGGAATGGTGGCTAGGCAGCTGCTACTTCAACGAGACAATAGCTTGATGAATGGCCGGAATTAGAGCTAGGGCACTTTTGGAGGGTTCAAAACTTAAGCGATGTCATCAAGATTTTGTCTTCCTTGTGCTTAATGATATAAGTTACATTTGTGAGTCTCCCTTTCATCAACTGCTAAGCATGGAGAAAGTTGTGATGGTGGTGGTGATGATGATGATGATGAGGAGGAGGAGGAGGAGGAGGAGGAGAAGCAGGAGGAGGAGGAGGAAGAGGAGGAGGAGAAGCAGGAGGAGGAGGAGGAGGTGGAGGAGGAGGAGGAAGAGGAGGAGGAGGAGGAGAAGCAAGAGGAGAAGGAGGAAGACTGTGGGATGTTTAGTGTTCTCTGGGCTTGCTGGTTTTCTTGCAGACATTCCATTACCAAAGTAGGTAACATTATCAATGCTAGAATGTTAGAAGGGAATGGGTTGCAGGGAGGAAGAGGAGGAAGAAGAAGAGGGGGAGAAGAAAGAAGAGGAGTAGGAGGAAATGGATAGATGGATGGTGCTCAAGCCAATCATCATCAAAAGAAAAAACAAGAAAGTCCAGTTGCCCCCTGAAAAAGCACCTTTGGGACAACCGTGACTTGAATGACGGAGAAACTCTACAGACTTTTCACCATTAAGTATGATGTTTTGGACTGACAGGAATTGAACCTAACAAGTTATTATAGTTTGCAAGATATTTGTCCCTATGTGGAGCCTCCATGTATACGTATATAAGAATCCAGCAAAGTTTTTGGGAAACCGACGACCAAAACTCAACTTTGCTCATTGAAGATAATTGGTTTTGCTCCTTTTCAACCGACAAAATTGGAAATGTGAGGCTAGGATGTCCATTCGCATCTGCTTGGGCTTTCTGGAGGCAGATTGGCCCGCAAGGGCTGTGATAACTGTAGAAATGAAGAACTGTGATATCAGAAAAGGAGCAGAGAAATGGACTTGAAAAGCAATGAGTGGAGAATCATTACTGAAATACGGTATCAAGAGCTCTGAAGGAAGGAGAGAAGGAGATCTGTTTCCATGACATTGCTGTGACTCTCATTCTATATTCCTTTGAAAAGCGTGATGAGGAATGCAAAATCTCGGGCGGCATTGTCAGTCTCCGAGTACATCCTTTCTCCATGCGCCTCACAATAGCAAAGACATTCCTTTCACACTAAGGTAACTAAAAAGATATCAAGTTTACTTTAATCAGATCCTTTGACTGGATCAGCTTCCTTCAATCAACTCTCCAATATCTCCAAACTACTTAGAAAGTTACCAGCCGGTTCTCCCAAATAGGTGTGAACTGGCTGAATCCCACCACTGGGGAGGGGTTGTACCAGAGGTGGGTTCCTACCAGTTTGCACCTATTCGGTAGAACCGGTTCGTCAAATCTACCGAACCGGTTAGAAGAGGTTCCACCAGTGGACCCGGAAAGCAGGCCACACCTACAGAAGAGGTTCCAAATTTTTTTGAAACCCACCACTGGTCCTTGGATATGATTATTCTACACTATCATGCTCATATTTATAAAACCCAGTGCCTCTGTGAAAGGTAAGGATGACTACTGCGTTTGTGGTGCAATCAGAACATTGCGTGTGTTGAAGTTGTTTTAACGCAAACCAAAGATGCCTTTTAAAAAACAAGTTTACATCATATTCCTATGCATGCCAGTGCTGTGAGTGAGGTAATTTAAGGTGGTTCTGACAAGTGTCGTCGGCATCTTCATATCCAGTCACATGGGTGGCAAGCCACTCCCATCCGGTCACATGGGTGGCAAGCCACTCCCACAAAGGAGGCCACACCCACAGAGTAGGTTCAAACAATTTTTGAAACCCACCACTGGGTTGTACCCAAAACAAAATAGTTTCTTGTGGGAACCAAGGCTGGAGGAAGGAGGGGTGGAGTAACCAGGCAACCGGCCAGCACCTTGATTGTACAATGTGACTGATTGTTTGGGGAAAGGGGGAAACTTTCACCTTTAATCAGGGGGAAACCACAGGAACTTTCAGAGTTGGTTTTCACCAGGCTTGTGTCAGTATGATATCTCCAACAAAACTGTTCTTTGCGGAACCTGTCCGCCTCAGAGTTCTGCTTTCTATGGGGCTACTGCATGGAATGCTGATAACAACCTTGGATGACCACATTTGTTAGCATACGGTCCAGCTAATTCTTCTGAGGCTAAGTCGGTTAAAGTCCAGGTATTGCTTGCATGGAGATCGGGATTTCAAAAATAAATGATTAGAATACGTCTGATACATTGAGGAACCTAGGAATGGAGGTCCAAAGCTTGTTGAGGGAACCAATGTCAAAATGTTGTAATATAGTTCCTTGTGTAGGTGTGTGTCACCCATGGCCCAGTTGATACCGGGGCATGCAGAGCCACACTGAATCACACAGGAGAAAACAAACTCCTAAAACTCCATAACATCCTGATAGTTCATAACATAACATCCTGAGATGTGCCCTACCAATGACGTCCAGGATTTGACCATATATAGACAGAACTTCCCTGAGCAGTAGATTAGAAATTGTACTTTTACAGGCTGTTTTTGTTCACATGCTATTGCTCCTCCTGCCTTTGTCCTATCTCAATAAAAGGGGCTCTCAGACCCCCAATCTGGGTCGTCGCTCCATCCCGAGAAAGGTTGTGTCTTGTCTTTTCTCAACATTGGCCTCATGGGCGAACCACAATTCAGTGATTGGTCATATATACATAGCTGTTCTGTCCCCCCTTCTCCGCTCGTTAACAGATGACAGGCAAACAAACTTAAAAAGAACTCTCTTTATCAGTTCTCGGCTCAAACTGGCTGAGAGCCCAAAAATAACATAAATACAATCTCTGACCAGATAACAGAATACCAAACAAAAACTCTTACAACGCAATGCACTTCTCCAAGTGTATCCTTGAATCTGGGTTACAGAAACAAAGCACTTTTCCAAGTGTATCTTACATAAACCACGACTGATGATCAATCAATGTTGAACGAACCAAGGAACGTTGACTCCTGCAACTAGGGCGTGGCACCATCTGTCCTTTTATCCCCAGAATATCCCCTAATGAGCCGCATCTGCATAATTAATCTTGCATCCCGAAAAGACTCACAGAAGACTGCTGCTGAGTCACAACACATAGCTGGCCAGATGCCACTCCGTGCCATCTTCTTGGATCTAAGTTCTTGGATTCAAATTCAATCTGGACTAAGAGGAGTTTTTCCTTGTACCTGAAGAATGCCGATACAAGAAAAACTGAATGTGCAGTGAAGCACTTCCGACCAACTTTTGCTGACTCTTTTTTAAACTAATTCCTTTAGCCGAGTGTGAACGTCTTTTTCGCCGGTGTTCTTTCTTTTAAGATGCTAGTATAATAAAGCACAGAATCAGATTCCAGTGTTCTCCTGATTGCCTTTTCTTTCCATCACAGGATTTCCTTGTGAGTTTTAAATGGCTGCCATGTTCTTCACTTTGATTGACAAATAGGAATGGAAAGTTAACAAAAGGCAAAAATCACAGATACCCCAGAATCCCGGTTGCCTAGACAAAAATGACAATACAGGTAGAAGGAAGGAATGACACCTGCTGGCTTTCTTCTTCCCCACCTCTTTTTCTTCGCACAAACTCTGAGATGAGACAGGTGGATGAAAAAGAACAGCACTTCCAGAACTAAATCACAATGTGCTGTCTTCACTGAGACTCTTGGCAGCCATAAGGCCGTACATGTAGAATCAAGACTATACGGTAAATTGTAGTTAACCTGATTTATTGTTCTTGCCGATACAACAAGAACCCAGTCAACTAACTTTAGTCAAAACTAAATTGGCACTAGATAAGAGTCAATGGAATTGAAGATTGTGTGTGGGAACTTAATGGCTCTAGGCTGATGAGTCTCTTAACTCCACCTTCTCCTACATATATCACCACAGGTGGTATTCAGACGGTTCGGACCGGTTTGGGCGAACCGGTAGCAGAAATTTTGAGTAGTTTGGAGAACTGCAAATACCACTTCTGGTTGGCCCTACCCTCCCGCCCCTGCCATTCCCTGTCCTATATTCCCTTGTTTTTTTTAGCTCAGCTGATTCACGTGGCAGAGTGAATTGCCGCGCCTCAGCTGAGGTAAAAAAACGGCTCAGCTCATCAGCGCTGACACTGAGGGTGGTCTTTGAGTGCTGCGCATGCACACAAACGCTCTCTCATAGAACTGGTAGGAAAAGATTTGGATAGCACTGTATAGCATGTATTTCTAACTCTCAAATTGTTTTATTTTTTTTTGTTCAGTGGTTTGCTCCAAAATTTACCTGGATCCAATACTGACTTAATAGCAATAGCAATAGCAATAGCAATAGCAATAGCAGTTAGACTTATATACCGCTTCATAGGGCTTTCAGTCCTCTCTAAGCAGTTTACAGAGTCAGCATATCACCCCCAACAACAATCCGGGTCCTCATTTTACCCACCTCGGAAGGATGAAGGCTGAGTCAACCCTGAGCCAGTGAGATTTGAACCGCCGAACTGCAGAACTGCAGTCAGCTGAAGTAGCCTGCAGTGCTGCATTTAACCACTGCGCCACCTCGGCTCTAAATCAGGTAAGGCATTTTTCATTTCTACCTGTTCACTTAACCTACAAGTCACTTGAAAAAGAAAAAAAGGGGGGGGGGAAATATAAGTAACTTTTTTAGCTTTTCAATCAGGAATGGGGATATGGAGAGATCAGCCCGGGGCTCCCAATTTGCATGCAGGCCTTTATCAGACATTAATTCTGCCAGTGTCCCAATACCAATGACAACTTCAACGTCCCTGAAGCTAGTTCCAGGCCTTCCATCATTTAAAGGGCATTTCACATCCTGCCTCTTGATCACATTTCCTGACTCCATGGCACAGGTAAGAGAAGGGACCATCTGTCTATGTCTTTTGCTGCATGACTTCATTTGCATTTCATTAATAAATTAATATTAGATCGGGACCCCTGGCAATCTGGTTCCTTCTCCCCCAGGCTAGCAATATACTAACTTTTCAGGCCAAAGTGGAACAGAGGTCACTTTTTAAACCAACAAAATCTAGTAGTAAGGAAAGAAAAGCACAGTGTATTGTGAGGAGGAGAAGGAGGGAGGAGGGAGGAGGAGGAAGAGGAAGGAAGAGGAGGAGGGAGAAGGGAGGAGGAAGAAAGAGAGGGAGGAATGGGAAGGGAGGAAGAGGAGAAAGAGGGGAGGAGGAGGTGGAAGGAGGAGGGAGGAGGAAGGAGGAGGAAGAGGAAGGGAGGAGGGAGGAGGAAGGAGGAGGAAAGAGTGGAGGAATGGGGAGGGAAGAGGAGGAGAAAGAGGGGAGGAGGAGGAGGCGGAAGGAGGAGGAGGGAGGAGGAGGGAGGAGGAGGAAGAGGAAGGAAGAGGAGGAGGGAGAAGGGAGGAGGAAGAAAGAGAGGGAGGAATGGGGAGGGAGGAGGAGGAGAAAGAGGGGAGGAGGAGGAGGCGGAAGGAGGAGGGGGGAGGAGGAAGGAGGAGGAAGAGGAAGGAAGAGGAGGAGGGAAAAGGAAAGAGGGGGAGGAATGGGGAGGGAAGAGGAGGAGAAAGAGGGGAGGAGGAGGAGGTGGAAGGAGAAAGGGGGAGGGAGGAGGAGGAAGGAGGAGGAAGAGGAAGGGAGGAGGGAGGAGGGAGGAGGAGGAAAGAGTGGAGGAATGGGGAGGGAGGAGGAGAAAGATGGGAGGAGGAGGAGGAGGAGGAGGAGGAGGAGGAGGAAGGAGGAAAAGTGTGTCAAGTCACCTGCCTCTTAACAAGACTACATCAGCTGTCAAGTTGCATTCATCCTGGAACTAACAGGAAAATTACTCAAAATCCATTATGAAATATATCTTTCCCCATCCCTGGTAATCACTGAAAATGAAGCAGTATCTCTTAATCATTTCTTTCAAGTTATGATAATCCATGCTCAATTTCATTATCAGCCATTTCAAAATGGTTAGATTACATTAATTTCTTTGTGGAAGGGAGAAGCACGTTACCGAAGCAGGCACCATTTTTCACAAAAGATTCTTTTTAGGGACGAAATTCAGGGAAAGGCGCTGCCTCGAAGTTCAAAACTTTCCGGCTCCAGACATTTGACACGGCAAGATTGAATGTACAGATAAAAGACCCCATAATGGGCAGAACAAGAGCTCAGGAGGGGCTGCCATGAAGTTATCAGGCTATAAAAAGTGATGGCAGGAGGTTTGTGCTTTCATGATTCTGGGAACGAAACTTCACAGCAAAGTCGAATTCACCCAGTTTTCTGTCCTCTCCACCTGCAAAGCCTCATACAACCCAAGCAATATGCATGAAGCGATATTAAAATGAACCAAGGACAAAGCTATTGGCAGCAAGGTGATAATTGTGCCAGTCGCTCTACTCCCAAATGGGCTTATTTTTTATATTATTTTTGAAAATGCCCTGAGCTCCGAAGAAAAGTGCCAAAACCGACTAATTTAAAAACAAGCTTGCCTTCTCTTTTCAGAAACTGAAAACCCATTAAGTCTCCGGATAGTGTTTTAAAAGACTTGAAAAGTTAACATTTTACCAGGGGTGGGAGAAGCGGATGGCGGCAGGAAAAGGTGGGGAATATGGCATTATTAATAAGTACCGGCTGTCAAGTTTGAAACACTACCTGTGCTGAGCTGATAAACTCTTTTGATGCAAATGCAGTTTCTTACATCTTTCTCACTGGCTGCTGGCTCTACATGACAGGCAGTTACCAGAGTTAATGGATAGAATTTTGTTGTTGCAAATTTCCAACTAGCTGTGGTTTTTTTTTCCCCCCTTCTAGCCAATTAACAGAGCTTTTTCTAACACACTCAATTTTTTTTTTTTTTTTTTGGCTCCAGGGGGATAAAAGTTCAGAGTAGCTCGCACCTGGATGATGTTCCAGAAGGTTTTAAAAACTTGGCTGCTTTCCCAGGCTTAAGGGATGGCGTTTAGGGAAACCATCCATTGTGTACAAGGTGTGTAGTTTGTCTGCACACAAAGAAAAAAATAATAATTGCTTTCTATTGTTTAATTGTAAAGCTCTTCATGGCTATTCTGGAGCCAGGAGGCCTCTTAATGTAATAAATAACCAAGAAAGAGATGCCTTGTCTGAGATTCACATAAGCATGAATACCAAGACAACAATTTATGGTTTACACCTTGCCCAGGTAGATCTCTAGGCTGGTGGACTAAAGAACAGGCTCACTCCTGGGAAACTTGATTTATTTTTGTTAAGTGGGGTGGGGGAAAAAAAGTCAGGGATTCAGAGGAAATAAGAAGCAAATGACAGGGCTGGTGACAAAAAAATTATAAGATGAAAGAAGGCGGCACCATAGCGAGTGAGAAACAGAAAATGCAAGAGGAGGGAGAGAAAATTGTCAAAAAAAAAAAAAAAGGAGTTGAGACGCTGGGAATTGTAGAGCAGAAACCACAATTTTGTCACGGTCTCCAATTTTGTAACTTCGTGCCCCCAATACAAATAAGCGTGCTTACATTTTGCACCTAAGTAAATTAACTAAGGAAGCTTAAAACCTGGCCAACTAGACATCTTCTGGTGATTGTCATACTAGCTGGACTTTAAATGGCCACTCCAGTGGTGGGTTTCAAAATTGTTCGAACCTACTCTGTGGGTGTGGCCTCCTTTGTGGGAGTGGCTTGCCGCCCATGTGACTGGATGGGAGTGGCTTGCAGCCGATGTGACCGGATATGAAGATGCTGACGACACTTGTCAGAACCACCTTAAATTACCTCACACACAGCACTGGCATGCATAAGAATAGGATGTCAACTTGTTTTTTAAAAGGCATCTTTGGTTTGTGTTAAACAACTTCAACACACGCAACGTTCTGATTGCACCACAAATGCAGTAGTCATCCTTACCTTTCACAGAGGCACTGAGTTTTATAAATATGAGCATGGTAGTGTAGAATAATCATATCCAAGGACCAGTGGTGGGTTTCAAAAAAATTTGGAACCTCTTCTGTAGGTGTGGCCTGCTTTCCGGGTCCACTGGTGGAACCTCTTCTAACCGGTTCGGTAGATTTGACGAACCGGTTCTACCGAATAGCTGTGAACTGGTAGGAACCCACCTCTGGGCCACTCCTTCCAGGCCCCTCCGGTACCAGACTCATGTTCTGAGTCTTTATCCCTTTCTTCCGACGCCAGTCAGAACCTGACCATCCACTTCATGGAGGACAAGAGATCTGGAGCCGCATGTGGCACTTCCATCCCTCTGCTGCGACTCCCTGCCACCTGCATTTTTACATGCTTTCGAACTGCTAGGTTGTCAGAAGCTGGGACAGGTAACGGGAGCTCACTCCGTTACAGGGTGCTAGGGATTTGAACCGCCGAACTGCCAAGCTTTCTAATCGACAAGCACAGCGTCTTAGCCACTGAGCCACCACGTCCCTGTTATAGTGGGTACATCCATACAAATCCTGATCCAGGATCAAAACCAAGCCAACCTCATAGAAATGGGAGGTCAGACTGGACACCACCAATATTTTAAGAGTTCCGGGAGAAAGAACTTTGCACCGGGTAGTTGTTGTGTATGCATTTACCTTTAAGCGGAAGAGAGTCTAAGCTGATATTGGGAGGTGAATGTTCTTTCTATTTGAATGCAAGATTAATAGAATATCCCCACTATAAGTGAGCAACTGAATACTCTGTTTCTGTTAAGATAAACGTCAGGAGCTGTTCCACTGCTCTGCAGTCTGTCAGTTGTCAAAGCAATCTGCAGAAAATTATCTAATCTCTTCAGGTACAAGGCATTGTCATTTCCCCCTCTTTGTTTGTGTCACTTCATTCTCTTTCAGACTGCCAAAATATCCAAGACTTTATATTCTGAAGAGTTACTTAGCGAGGGATTTTTTTTTCCCCACTCCCCCCTTGCTAAAATGTGCAGAAGAACCAGTTCATAACCTCAAAAGCAGGCTTCCTTCGGAGGATTTCCCCCCCCCATTTATTTCAAGGAAAAAGCACAGGCTGAAAGCCAGCTTTGTGAGTAAAATATCTACTCAGCCACTAAATGCTGAATATCCATTTCTTCAAAAATGGAGCAGGGTAGATCCTACTTGAAGGTGCAAAATTTCATAGATGCATTGGCGTAGGTTGATGCTGATTATGTTTAGGGTGCGATATGTGCATATTGGGGGAACATAAAGAGCCGAGGTGGCGCAGTGGTTAAATGCAGCACTGCAGGCTACTTCAGCTGACTGCAGTTCTGCAGTTCGGCGGTTCAAATCTCACCGGCTCAGGGTTGACTCAGCCTTCCAACCTTCCGAGGTGGGTAAAATGAGGACCCGGATTGTTGTTGGGGGCAATATGCTGACTCTGTAAACCACTTAGAGAGGGCTGAAAGCCCTATGAAGCAGTATATAAGTCTAACTGCTATTGCTATAAAGGTAATCAAGAGCCATGCATTTGGCCTCACCAAACTCAGAGACAAGGGGACAAATTCCTATGTTTCCAATTTGGCCATTAAAGTATTCTATTTCTGTTCCCTATTCCATTCGTATTCTATATTCTGTATTATTCTATCTTCTATCATCTTCTTCTTCTATCTTCTTCTACCTTCTACCTTCTCCTATCTTCCACTCCATTCTAAATTATTCTCAGAGAGTACCAACGACCCCACACTTTCAACCCTGAGCTGCAAACATTCTTTTGTAGACAAAGGAGACAATATAGACAAAGGAATCATCTCCTTTGTCTATGTTTTCTACATCACTCGTAGACCTCTATGGGAATCTCCAGCTTTGCTTTGCTTTCAACCCAACAAGAATGGCAAAATGTTCATGGAGTCTGTTGACAAGTAGACCACCAGAACAACGTCTACGCTGCCCCCCAACATTTCTATGAATCTCAGACTCCCTCAAAAGAGCTCCTCAAAAAACACGAAAGGCCGTACTCGGGCAGCGACCGCTTCGTGAGACATGGAAACGAGTATAAGCCAACAGAGCATCCAATGGATGGATGGGTCACTGGGAAAACCAACCATATCAGCATTTTTCCACCGAGAATTATGCCACCCATGGGCTACGTCTTAAAAATAACCCCGAGAGCGGTAACTCGTTACTGGCCATTATTCTCCGAAATGGCATTCCTCGGCAGAAAATGAAAAGCGGGTATTTTTAAGCTGGGCGGATTGCAAATGAAGGTCTTATTACAGCAATTGCAGGATGGGTGATTTGGATAATTGTCCGTGCACAACTGGCCAGCTGTTCCCACAATTGCCCCATTTATACACACGGTCTCCTGATTGCGGCTTGACACTGAGGTTTCTTCTGGTTTTGTGAATGCAAATGAGTTGGTAGTTGCAGGCATGACTTTCTTGGCCAATCTGCAACTTTAAGCAGCTGAACTCCATGCATTTTTTTTTTTTACTCATTTGGGCTTTAAAAAAAAAACACCCTACAAAGCATTGAATAGAAAGATGCTGCCTTTTATTTAATCACAAATTCTAAACTAAACAACCGGATGGATCAGATCAAATCAACAGGAAATATGCTTCTTGGCATTACAGATACAATTTGTGGTTTTCAAAGGGCAACTGGATTTCTTGACTTTTTTTTTCTTTTAAAAACATTTTGTTTCTCATCCAAGAAGCTTCTTCGGTTCTGAAGAATGAGAAGTGAAATGTTTTCAAAAGAAAAAAAAAAGAGAACTCCAAAAATCTAGTTGCCTTTTGAAAACCACCTTTGGGACAACCATGGGCTGGATGTTTGACAATATCCATAGATATTGTTCCAGAGATGTATTTATTTCATTTATATAAAAGATGTTGAGACTTTAAAAAGAGCGCAGAGAAGAGCAACAAAGATGATTAGGGGACTGGAGGCTAAAACATATGAAGAACGGTTGCAGGAACTGGGGATGTCTAGTCTAATTAAAAGAAGGACTAGGGGAGACAGGATAGCAGTTGTCCAATATCTCAGGGGCTGCCCCGAAGAAGAGGGAGTCAAGCTAGTCTCCAAGGCACCTGAGGGCAGGACAAGAAGCAATGGGTGGAAACTAATCAAGGAAAGAAGCAACCTAGAAATTTCCTGACAGTGAGAACAATTAATCAGTGGGACAACTTCTCCAACACTGGAAGTCTTTAAGAAGATGCTGGATAGCCATTTGTCTGAAGCGGTGTAGGGTTTCCTGCCTAAACAGGGGGTTGACTAGAAGACCTCCAAGGTCCCTTCTAACTCTATTATTCTATTCTATTCTACATTTCACATTTCTGGACTACCCAACTCCTTCACAACCTGAAGATGTTTACATATAGAAACTTTACTTTCCATTTAAATAGCCAAGCATCCATTGCACAGAAGATGACAAGACCTTCTCTTATCAGTCAAGAGGGCAGCCATATGGTGGGGATAGTGACATTTTTAAGTCTGCGCCCTGAGCTGGTCTGAATGGCCTCTTCCAAGTCAATGATTTTGATGATCTGATCTGAACTTTCAGCAAGCCACTTAGACTTCTCTCCCTTGGGATATATCTTGGATTAGACAAAGCGGGCTGATTCCTTTCTGCCATTGTGGTCCTTCTACTTTGTTGCTGAATGCAGAAGACGGGCCAAGTAGAAATGGGAGAGAATTTACCGTTCAGCGTGCCCTGGTGTAGAATTGAATCCGTCCATCTACAGTTCTTCTACCTACTCTTTTTTTTCCCCCCTGAACAATTGCGTACACAAAAAGAGGACAATACAATAGGCGATAATAGAATGGGATAGTGAGAAAAAAGAAGGTTTGATGTGCCAGGAGGTCCATTTGCTTCTTCATACATAATTATAAAGGATGTCACAAGGATCTGTTTCGATATTGCTTTAGGGAGTCAGAAAGAAGAGAAAGAAAGGGAGGAAAGTGCTCCTCTATCTTCTCCAGATTTGTAGTGTAATGAATGGATGGATGAATGGCTATCTCCACCCTCATTGAGTTCTTTACTTCAAAGGAAAGGACAATGGGATTCTTACTGGCATGTTCTTTGATCCTGACATCCTTCCCCATAATTTTTATTTGGGGACATTGTGTGTCTCGAATCAACTGAGTATTTTTCACTAGGTCTACTGACATCAATATTTACTAATGTCTGTCCTCAATTGGATAGCTTTTGGAAGCTGCTAATAACTCCTTTTTGTATTCTAATAGCTCCGTTCTCAAGGGAAGATCCAAAATTCAGCGGTAGGGCTAAATTTAAGTAAGATTGGCTTTAGTTATTCCCCTAGCTGGAATTTTTCATATGCCACCAGGAAAGCCATAGAAGAAAAGCGAGATCAAATAGATATCAAATCAAAAGCATGGCATCTTTTGAGGCCCCGCGTAACTATTGATTGACTGTAATTTCGTCTAATCCTTTATTTCTAAACAAGTCAAGCTGGTATTCACAATGACAGTTGTATCTGTAGATGTCCCCAATTAAAATTCTTCCATGCAGCTGTGCCCAGATCACTGGGGCTGATCTTAACAAGCAATGAAATTGGAACATTTGCGCCAGCTGTTAAAATTGATAGTGCCACTTTGAAGGTTTCAGAAACTCTCTCTCTTTTTTTTTTTTTTGCTCAGAAGAGAGCAAATTATGGGAACTGGTAGGAGATCCATGAAGTTTCAAATGCCCTTTCAGGGGGGGAAAAAAAATCCTATTGTGTATGGCGTACATAGAACTTCTTGCAAACTGTGCTTCAGCTGTTCAGCTCTCTCAAAACCCTGGGCCCATCCTAAATAAACATGAACAAGAGTTTGACTGACAAATTGCTCGTCCTTTGTTTTGAACAAAGATGTCACGCAAAAGCAAATGGAAGCAAGAAAATGAAAGGCCAGTCTATCAGTTGATGGACTGGTTGGTTGAAGATTTCATAGCTGAAGTTCCGAGTAGAATTAACACACAAAGCGAAGATGCCAGAGGTGAACCACAAGTCGACAAAGGGAAGGCAAGCATTGTTCCAGGAACTGTGGTCATTTGAAACCTGGACTCTGGGGAACTCATAAGTTCAATTTACCCTTGGGGAATCTTTGCTTAGAAGGAGAACTTTATTCCTTGGTCAGCTGAGCCCTTGAGTGAACTTTTTTTTCCACAGAATTGGAAGAATTCAGCTCTTCATTCAATACCAATATAATCCTCAATGTTTCTTCCAGGATGTGTTTCCTCTAAGCAGAGCAGCTTGATTGATTTAAGATATATGGATTCCCCCCCCCCCTTCCCTCTATCTTCTAAGATCTCTTCTGCTGTGGCAGTTCCACTGAAGAACATCGTGAGATTTCAAATTGTTTATTTTTTTAGAATTTTATCCCACTGTTTCAATACTGAGCACAGAGCATTTTTTCCTCCCACAGCAAAGTTCAGAGACAGACTTAAAGGCATCTAAAGAGCTTCTTCCATCGCTGAAAAATGGAGCTAGGAATGGACTTGAACCTGGATATTTCTTGTCCTAGTCCACCATACATTTCATCATTATACATTCATACTGTCAGCCTCTGCTTTGCTGCTGCTTCGCCTGCCATTGAAACGGGGAGCGGGGGGGCATGGTATTTGGGATGGGAATCATTATGTGCTGGAGGAAGATTCTAGATGCTGCCTGACCATCTTACTGCGCATGTGGAGGAAGGGAGTTTACCGCCAAGGTTAACTGTCCAGCATTCCATCCTGGTGATGTTTTTTTGAAGATATCTCCCACCTGACAGTTGGGTGAATTATCATTGGACTATGGACTGGGGTCTCAAGGGGAGGGGATTGAATTATACATGATATTCTTTGCTTTCGCGCCTAATTAACCAGATTCAGCTTAGCTTTGCTACTGTTCGTTTATAATTAGTAAAAGTACACTTGATTTCAAACAAATGGAGTTGAGTGGTTTCTTTCCTGATTATTAAATGAAGTCGCACCTGACACATAACATTCATATGTATTCCATACATATTCTCTACTCCATGCACTTCATCGTTAGATTTAGAAATGCCACTCAACTTGGATTCTTCCTTCACTTTCTCAGCGCTAATATAGACCAGTGTTTCTCAACCCTGGCCACTTTAAGATGTGTGGACTTCAACTCTCAGTGTTGGAGGAGTTGCCAAGTATGATTAACAGGGATATAGACGCTAAAGTAGAAATAGATGACAGAGGTGTAGTCATTGATATACATATAAATAAGTTGTGCAGAAGACAAGCAATAGTCCTTTTTAAAAGTCAATTTTCCTCTGAAAGTACGAAATATGCATGAAGCTATCTGAATTATCCATGAGCAGGAAAATACACATCGAAACAAAAACAAAAAAATAAATCCAGTAACTTTCCTAGCAACTTTCCATATTTTTTCAGCACCAGAATGCTAAATGCAGATGTAAATCGGCCTTTTTCTCTTATTGTTGACTGCCACTTACGTACTTTGAATTTTTCAACTGTTAAAAGCCTGGTGGAACTGTAAATCAGCCCAAAAGAATCATTTGGTCACATTACTTTTTTTTTTTAAAAAAAGAGGGTTCTGAAAACTAGTTACTTTTCATTCTGCATTATGACAGTATATTGCCCATAATTACAAATCATTTATGCCTGGGGAAAAAAAGAGGGGAACTATGTGTAGCTGTCATTTGGCATGTATTACCATTTATCCCCAAATTAAGTCAATCAATTTGTTTTAATGTACTCTTTACAAGAATGTCTGAGTACTTTTGTTAGAACTCTAAAAATATTCTTTGAACCTGTGATGGATAGTTTCCATTTTGAATTATGGCATTTGTTGTAATATCGTCTAAATTACTTTTCTTCCTGAAGCATGCGTTATTCAGAGTTACCATAATGGGGTTGGAAATTGTACATTATTTTATTCCTTTATCTCCTTCCCTCCCCCCACCCCAGTCCAAGTTACAGTTAGAATTCAGGCAGGTGCCATTAAGTGAGCAAGGAGATAAATCTCACGATTTTATTAGGAAGGACTTGTTAAAGGGGGCGAGGAGGCTGTGTTAATAGGCAGAACAACAGATTGCAAAGGAGGAGAGGGAACAAACTCCTCCTTTGCAAACTCCTCCTTTCCAAGCATAAGAGTTTTTTGCAAAAAAAAAAAAAAACACCAGCAAAAACCCCTTTCCATCTCATTTACGCAGCATATTTAGGAGAGGTTCTGTAATTCTAGATGGTTCAAAATCTAAGTGGCGGAAAAAAAGTCAAATTATTCCATTGCTTTATTTTTAAGACTCTCGGACAACCTACATGTCTCTCATTCGACCAAAAAATAAAAAAGAGAAATGGGTCTATGTTTCATACCTTACTAATTACTTTTGCAAAGATGCATTGTTTGGAAATGACACCAAAACACTCCCCAAGTCTAATTCTCAGGGCCTCCATTGTCAGGTTTCTGAAAGATGCCCTAATTGTCTGTCTGTCTGTCTGTCTGTCTGTCTGTCTGTCTGTCTGTCTGTCTGTCTGTCTGTCTATCTATCTATCTATCTATCTATCTATCTATCATCTATGTATGTATGTATGTATGTATGTATCTATCTATCTATCTATCTATCTATCTATCTATCTATCTATCTATCTATCTATCTATCCTACCTACCTACCTACCTACCTACCTACCTACCTACCTACCTACCTACCTACCTACCTACCTACCTACCTACCTATCTATCTATCTATCTATCTATCTATCTATCTATCTATCTATCTATCTACATATCTACCTATCTATCATTTTGCAGCTACCTAACTGTTATTTTTCTTCTTTATATGTTTAAATTCTCTGTTTCCTTAATCAGGCTAGTACAAGTTGGGCAGCGTCTGATTGGAATTGTCACTTCGGTTCAGAAAACTGATTCAATTTGATCTCAGAGTTCAAGTTGATTTGAAAAGCAAATCAGAAGCTGCTGGAATTCCAGACACGCTTGAATTCAAGATAACTCCAACCCAGCCAGGAAGTTTAGATAGAAAAAGCCATCCACCTCCATTATGTATTTTCAGCAGATGCGAGGCTCTGTTCTCATTTTAAAGTTAAATTATTTGACTCAGGGGGAAGATGGAATTTCTTTTTGGTAAATAAAATACATTAAAACATATGCATTTTAGCTGTCTGGGAAGGTAAAGTGACTATGTTCTAAAGATAAATATTGAAAATGTCTTATATATGCAGAGAGATAACCTCTGTGTCATCATAAGTGTTGACAGATGTAACAAGAAAATTTCCTGATCCATAATTCTAAAAAAAATTGTTTGTCTTTCTTTTCTCTTTTGCTCCTTCTCTCTCTCCTTCCTTCTTCCTTCCTCCCTCCTTCCCTCCCTCCTCCCTTCCTCCCTTCCTCCTTCCTCCCTGCCTTCTTCCATCCTTCTTTCCCTCCCTCCAAAAACCTAAGTTTCTTCAACATTTCACTTAAGCCCGTCTTCTCTTTAATAAACCAGACAACTGTGTAATAAATATTAATTTAAAGCTGAATTATCATATTGAATATGGACTGCATTAGAACTTATTGAGTAAGGTCTTGGGCTTACGCTACAAACTGGAATAAAATTAATAAAATTAGTCACAGGCATGCTTTGGATTGAAGTCAGTTGGGATAAGGTGAGGTGAGGCTCCTGGAAAAACGCTGGGATGCCTCTGGGGACAGCGGAGGAGCGGAAGAGGAGGCAATTGCAATTCTGTGCACATTCGAGCTGAGTTCAAGATGACATATTTGGCCAATCTTGAAGTTCTGCTGAGAAATGCTTTCTCTTGTTGAGATGCACCCAATTACAAATCCTCAACCTTTTCCCAACTAGCATGACTGTATAATGCACTTAGGAGTATTGGAGAAGAGCGTAACATAACAAATGGGCTCTTAGAGACCTGTGGCCAGAATGGAAAAGATCCTCCATATGTGTTGGGACTCACCAGTGGCCAGCAGAGCTGGCAGCAGAATCGGACAGTGAGGAGGTTGGGGAGGAACATGGGCCAGTCCTGGGGGTTGAGAAAAACTCAGACGAGGGCTCTGCGTCAGAGGCAAAGCGGGAGCTAGACAGCAGTGAGGCGGAAGAACAGCTGGAGCCTGTTCCCAGTGTGCACATGTGCAGAACTGCCGGAAGATAAGAACAACTAAGAAAGCAGGGCTGACTTGGGAGTAAAGCCAAACCTTGGAGGTGATTTGCCCCTCCCAGAGGAAACAAAAGAGGAATGAATGGGGAGGGGGCTTTTTCAGGAAACAATTTATTCATTCGGTCTGGAAAGTTCTGTTTGGGATTATAAGAGACTCTGTGCCAAGTTTTCCCTTGCCTAGTTTGAAAACTAGTTATCTGGCAGCGCTCTAAATGAGATAAGGTGCGTGTGGATAAACATTCCTCTGAAAGACTGTTTGCTAAGCCTTGCTGACTGTGAATGAAATGAATTCACAGTCATGTAAATAAAAGAGGTTTTGTCGGGACCAAGACCTTGTTTCTTGCTTTCTAAGGAAGCCTGGGTCAGGATAATATGGGTGTAGAATAGCAACACTGCTTGAGGGGAGCACAGTGGCTCACACCTTGAGCTTGACAAATGGAAAAGCTGGCTGTGTATGTTCAAGACCCCAGCGCCATGCAATGGGGCGAGCTCCCGTCCTCGCTCCAGCTTCTGCCAACCTAGCTGTTCGAAAGCCTGCAAATGTGAGTAGATAAATAGGTACCACTTTGGTGGGAAGGTAGCAGCATTCTGTGCTCCTTCGGTGCATAGCCATAAGATGATAGTTAGTTCTTCTTTGCTTTTTTCACAACATTGGCAATTACTTGCCAGTGGTAAGTAATTCAGCTTGCATTTCTGAAGAAGCAGGAGCAGAGCTTCATCTCCACAGTCAACCAATATTGATCTTTCCAATAAGCAAAGCCACAACCAGCCAAAATGGGTCACAGAGGACCTCTTCATTCAGGTCAAAGAACATTAATATGAACATTATCAGGACGTTCTTGGCAACATTAGCCTCTCCCTCCGTCTCGGCTTCTCAAACATCCAAGAAAAAACCCACTCATGGAAGTATGTCAAGACCTATCTTAACCCAATGTTCCATTTCTTATGGTGGCCAACTCTTAATCCTACTTTTTCTTCCATGAGCGTCAAGAGGTGCCTTGCAAGGGGGAAATAGAGGCATAATAGAAACATTTTCCACCAATATTCCCCTGAAACTGGTATTTCAGCTCTTAAAAGACTTGGCCTTCATACATGCGTCCCATTCCATTTTAAAGCCATTCAAGTTACCAGCCATGACCATATCTTGGCTTCTACAGAAGCAGGATTTTCTTTTCCTGCCCTTAATCTTTTCCTGTCCCTGATCTCCTTCTAATCGGCTTGAATGGATCAGCCCCGCAAACATTTTTTTAAAAAAACATCACTGCATTCTTTTTCAGATATGATGATCAGAATTGCAAACATATTCCAGATATGGAGGTGTTGCAGATTAGTATAAAGGCATTTTAATGTTAGCTGTTTTATTTTCTGCTTCTTTCTTAACAGTTGCCACTCGCTAAACTATAATTGGCACTAAATTACCTTCTCTAACCCCAATATACTATTCGTAGTTAGATAAAGTGGAGTTCAGATTCTGCCAATGTTTCTATGAAGTTGCTCTTTTTTTTTAATTAACTCCATATGTATCACATTGAACTTATTCAAACTGAACCACAGACGTACTTGCACACACTCAAAGAATGCACACACATTTGTGCCCCAACCAAGTACTTTGAAAATGAGAATTCCTCAACATTATTTTTTTTTAAAGAGGATTATTTGGATTTTGATTCTCTAAGCTTGAGGCTCCAGGGTTGTCACACTGGAGATGAGGGTTAGGGAACTGTGATAATTGGGGTTTTGTAGCCAAAACAAAATATTTTCTCCTGTGAACCAAGGACATTGCCAAGGGGGCTGAAGAAAGGAGGAGTAATGTTACCAAGCAACTGGGTTACACCCTGATTGGACCATGTGGCACGCCTTTGCTGAATGGGAATGAGAGGAATTCACATTCATTTAATAAAAGGGGTTTGTCAGGACCAAGACTCTGCCTTGTACTTTTTGTCAAGGTCAAAACAATGATTGAATTCACCTCTAACCCCTTTTATTTAAATAATTTTATTGCTTTTAAAACAACCACCCAAACAACATAAGGTTCAAAAACCAAACATGCACGCCTATTAATAATTATATATAAAATGATCTGACATGTTTGTAAAGTGTATTTTCTAGATCATCTTTTGCAACATGCCTTACTGAAGTGCTTCCTTGAAACTGACCTTTAAAAACATTTTTCTGGAGCAGTTAAATCACAAATCTCTTGGCTGCACTTATCAATCAGAGCAGCTTAAAAATAAGAAGCAGATTTCAAAGGAGAAACCCATTCTGAGAATCCATTCAAAACACTAAGAAATCTTGAGCGCTAAGAAGAAATTCAAAACACATTAACAGCACTTTCTCAAGGCCATTTTAGTATTTTTCTCTAAATTGTTCTTTTGGAACTTGACTCTACCTTTTTTGGGCTGGGGAGAAAATGGCAAACATTAGCTTTGAAAAAATATCACACTGAGCAGCAAACATAATTGTTAGAAATGGAAATAGAGAAAAAATGTAATTTTCTTCTTTCTTCTTTCTTCTTTCTCCTTCTTCCTTCTTCCTTCTTCCTTCTTCCTTCTTCCTCTTCCTCTTCCTCTTCCTCCTCCTCCTCCTCTTCCTCCTCCTCCTCCTCTTCTTCTTCTTCTTCTTCCTCCTCCTCCTCCTCCTCCTCCTCCTCCTTCCTCCTCCTCCTCCTCCTCCTCCTCCTTCTGGGCTTCCTGTCTGAGCTGGGGGTTGGACTAGAATACCTCCATGGTCCCTTCCTTTTGTTGTTCTGTTATTCTTAGGTTTCAGTCTGAAAGTTTTACAAAACTTTAAAGCCTAGCTTTAGTATTCTTCACTTAGAGCGTAATCTTCTTTATAGAGTTCTGACTTCTATAACAGGGGAAGCTAACTAGGAGTCTATCAAAGCTACTCAAATTTCTCCCTCAGCTTTACCTGTCAAGATCACACATGGTCTCTTTTTCCTGGCAAGCATTTTCGTGCTCCTTGACCATTCCACACATATCTGTAATTGTGGATGGCAGCAACGTCTAATAAACCGAGAACGATCTTGCCTTTTACAAGATTGAGGGAGTAATCAACTGGAAACCCACTTGTAAAAATCACTTGCATAGCTTGTTCTTGTAATGGATCGCCACAAAATGATTTGACCAAGGTGAACCATTTATGAGCCATAAATGCATGAACATGCAAATTAACTCACACCTACCCACCTACGGACACACTAGGAGTGGGGGGAAAACATGGGTGGGGTGAGATGATAGTAAAACCTATTCTTCTTGCAGTATTTGTATGTTGATTGGGATTTATTATTATTTTTCCGGCCTGGTTGCTGGGAATTTACAGTTGCTAATTTACACCATCTCTTTTCCTAACTTGGGTTTTCTCTGTGTAAGTATCCCCTTACTTGTTCTTCAGGAGATGGATTTCCTGGACTGTAGCTAACACGGCTTCAAACAGTATTCAACACACTCATAGGAGGATCATACAATTCTAACGACAGCTATTAAAAATAATGATGGCATCGATCCATTTCGGTGTCAATCATGCTTGATTCTCAGAGACTGCCTGGATGTGTCCCTGCAGTTTTCTTAGCAAGATTTCAGAAGTGGCTTGCCATTGTCTCCTTCCTAGGGCTGAGACAGAGGGACTGGCCCAAGGTCTCCCAGTTGACTTTATACATGCAAATGTAACAGACATAAACTGTTATTGCTGTAAGATGAAAAAAAAACTCTATGGAAGTGTTCTGTAGAAATGACTATCCAGAAATGTCACACTATGTCCAACATTTTTAATGTTTACCTACTAAAAACCTTTAAAAAAAATAATAATAATAATAAAAAGGTTGAGCCTCTTGACTCTAAAAGGAAGGAAGGACCTTCACCTTCATTCTCAACACATGTCCATACAATCTTGAATTTGATGGCGGAGTCTTCCCTTCCTGTAAAGGAAGGAGGGAAAGTCCTTTCTCTTACACTCCCCCACCCACCTGATGTCCCTCCCTCCCTCCCTCACTCACTCTTGGCGGTTTCTTCTGCTCTTCTGCTTCGTTCTCTGACTTTGAATTTCAGGAGCACTTAAAAGCATCCCCAGCTAGAGAAAATTAATTGTGGAGGGTTGCCATGGCGACTCTAGTTTGCCAAGAAATATGGAGAGTCCTGTTCGCTCAGGTAGTGGAATGATTAAAAAGGTGTTACTCAAGATTTGATGAAATATTGGGGCACTTCATTAGCCTTGTCTTTAAAGACGTGTGATCAACCAAGTGCTTGGTAGGAGATGGCCATGCATACATAAATAGCTTTGTTGGTCAGGTTAAAAAAAAACACCAGTGCTGCTTAAGGAACAGTCGGGAATCTTCTAAGTCCTAGTTCTTTTGATAAACTGAAGCTTGCCTAGATATTTCCTCCATGCCTCTTTTAGCCATTTATCAAATGTGAATATTGGGGTTCCACCACAAAACTGCGCTCGACTAAACCGCGTCCGACTAAACCGCGTAGCTGACGTCATCAACAGGGCGACAACAGCGCGGAGACAGAAGGACGCTGTAAACCCTAAACCTAAAATTAACCCCTAAACCTAAACCTAACCCCCCTAAACCTAATCCTAATCCTAACTCTAAACCTAACCCTTAACCTAACCCTAAACCTAACCCTAATCCTAACCCTTAACCTAACCCTAAACCTAATCCTAACCCTTAACCTAACCCTAAACCTAAACCTAACCCTTAATCTAACCCTAAACCTAACCCTAACCCTTAACCTAACCCTAAAGCTAACCCTAAAGCTAACCCTAAAGCTAACCCTAACCCTTAACCTAACCCTAAACCTAACCCTAACCCTTAACCTAACCCTAAAGCTAACCCTAAAGCTAACCCTAACCCTTAATCTAACCCTAAACCTAACCCTAACCCTTAACCTAACCCTAAAGCTAACCCTAAAGCTAACCCTAAAGCTAACCCTTACCTTAAGTTGAATCGGCTTGATTTCAAAGCACTATTTAAAGCGCCCTTTTTTCTCTGCGCTGGCTGTTGTCGCCCTGTTGATGACGTCAGCGACGCAGTTTAATTGGGCGCGGCTTAGTCGAGCGCGGTTTTGACGGGTCACGGAATATTGGTGTTGTGACCCAGCGGAGACATAATCATTGAATTACAAAGAGACCCATCCTTCCTAATGTCCATGTCCACATCTATGTTCTGAGGCTTCCCCAAAGAGCATGAAGCAGATTTCTGGTCCCCGACAAAGCCCCTTCTATTAAACGAATGTGAATTCCTCTCATTCACATTCAGCAAAACCCTGGTAAACAATTTTTCAAAGGTGAATTTATGACCACAGACCTTATCTAGCTTGGAAAGCTGCCATGTAAATACTTTCCAAGTGCAGTGCTATGCAAGGAAAGACTTGGCACAGAGTCTCTGAGATTCATGGACAGATCTTCACACTCCTGAAACAAATGAATTGTTTCCTGCAAAAGCCCACTCCCCTTTCACTCCTCTTTTATTTCCTATGGAAGGGGCCAATCACCTTCCACGTGTGGCTTTACTCCTAAGTCGACCCTGATTTCTTAGCTGTTCTTTTCTTCTGTCAGATCTGCGTATGCACACACTGGGAACAGGCTCCAGCTGTTCCTCTGCCTCACTGCTGTCTAGCTCCATAGGCACCTGATGACTGCCAGATGGCCGCGGCCACATCTCTGCCTCTGACACAGAGCCCTCATCCGAGCCTTCACCAGCCTCCAGGACTGGCCCATGCTCCTCCTCAGCCTCCTCACTGCCCAACTCTGTTGCCAGCTCTGTTGGCCACTGGTGGGCCACAACAGGTTCTCTCCTTGATTCATTTCCACCCATAGCTTCTTGTCCTGCTTTTGGATACTTCGGAGAAGAGGTTGACCACCCTCTTCTTTGAACATAAGTTCAGCTCTGAGTATAAGCCAGGATCCTAAAAGAATCCTAACTCCTCCGAAGTTCTTTAAGCATATCAGAGTCCACTTTTATTCTCCAGTTGCAATTAAATGACTGGAGATTAGTAACAGGAAGGGATGGGTCAGCTAAATCTCTATGAGTTGGAAAGATCTCTCTTTAAGTCTCCAGTATCCCTTGCAACTTGTCCTCATTAAGGAGACTTTGCCTTCTCATAAAAAAATAATAATAATGAAGCAGCTCCTACAAGGCTTGAGGGTTGCCTAATCATCCAGTGAAGAAACAGAATAAGCACATTTGTATGTTAATGTCTTATTAATTCCCGTGATTAGTATTTTCTGGAACAAACAACCGAAAGAGGATGAGGCTATCATCATTATGTGCTGATTGTGAGCCTCCGAGAGCCCAACTGCCTAACTCTCCGCTATCGGAAGGAGGGAGGATAACCCCCCCCGTCACCCCCCCAAAAAAGCAGTAATGACAAATTAAATTACATGCAGAAATTCATTTCAGATTTTTTTTAAAAAAGAAAAGGAACGGAAGAGATTAGGTACTGATTAATATATCAGCGAGAAGAGGAATAGAATGGGGAACCATCATCTTCTACATAATAGGACCAGATAATGCTGCTTTGAAAATAAGGGTGTCCATCTTTTCTAAAATTCAGGGTTGTTACAATGTGCATCCCAAAAAGAAAGGGGGGAAAAAAATACTGCTTTTTCACGTTAGGTTCGAAATTACTTTAAATGGGACATCCTAATTTTAATTCTAATTTGAAGGACCCGGCTGTAACAGTTCCTTTTATGATGGCAGTCCTAGCTCAAACTTTTTATAGGGAATCCTTGGCTCACTCTTTCAATGTTCAAAATTACAACGGCACAAGAAAAATATGATTTACGACGGTCCTCGCATTTACAACTACCACAGCATTTCCCGCGTTCACCGAGGCACAAAATTTGGGTGCTTGGCAACCAGCATGGGTTTATGATATTGGCAGTCATCTCCTGGCATCCCATGATCTTCCAGCAAGCAACATCCATGGGGGAAGCCGGATTCACTTAATGACCATCTGATGCACTGGTGGGTTTCAAAAAATGTTCGAACCTACTCTGTGGGTGTGGCCTCCTTTGTGGGAGTGGCTTGCCACCCATGTGACCGGATGGGAATGGCTTCCTGCCCATGTGACCGGATATGAAGATGCCGACGACACTTGTCAGAACCACCTTAAATTACCTCACACACAGCACTGGCATGCATAAGAATATGATGTCAACTTGTTTTTCAAAAGGCATCTTTGGTTTGTGTTAAAACAACTTCAACACACGCAATGTTCTGATTGCACCACAAATGCAGTAGTCATCCTTACCTTTCACAGAGGCACTGAGTTTTATAAATAGGAGCATGATAGTGTCGAATAATCATATCCAAGGACCAGTGGTGGGTTTCAAAAAAGTTTGGAACCTCTTCTGTAGGTGTGGCCTGCTTTCCGGGTCCACTGGTGGAACCTCTTCTAACCGGTTCGGTAGATTTGATGAACCGGTTCTACCGAATAGGTGCAAACTAGTAGGAACCCACCTCTGATCTGATTTATTTAACAACATGGCCAAAATTGGGCACAACTCATTTAGCAACCGCTTTGCTTAACCACCACATTCTGGTTTGTTCTCCAATTGTGGTTTGTAAATTGAGGACTGCCTGTAAGGAGAATTCCTGCCAAAATGCCACTTTTGGTTTCATCTGGTTGAGCTGATGAGTCGGGAAATGTTCCCCTTGGGAAGAAGAGCTGCAGATGAGGAAGGTGCAAGCTGTCCTTATAAAAAATGGAGTCTGATAAACAAACTCTTTTGTGCCTTTTGGGGGAAGGATGGGTGTATCTCAGAGAGCATGAGAAATGCTCAAAGCATGACAGCCTTACCATAATTGGTAAGAAAAATGGAAGGGATGGGAAGAGTCCTTCAAATTTGAGAAACCGTCTATTTCCACTGCTGAGATCAAAAATCACAAGATGGATATAATTTGAACAGGAAGCGGAGCCTATATCAGAACTGCAGAACTGCTTAAGATAATATTAGTCTGTTATGCAGAAATGTTTCTCAAAGCATAAAACGAGAGAGAGAGAGAAAGAGAGAGAGAGAGAACGATAGAGAGAGAATGAGAGAGGGAGAGAGAGGGAGAGAATGAGAGAGAGAGAGAAAGAAAGAGAGAGAGAGAGAAAGAGAGAGAGAGAGAGAACGATAGAGAGAGAATGAGAGAGGGAGAGAGAGGGAGAGAATGAGAGAGAGAGAGAAAGAAAGAGAGAGAGAGAGAACGATAGAGAGAGAATGAGAGAGGGAGAGAATGAGAGAGAGAGAGAGAGAGAACGATAGAGAGAGAATGAGAGAGGGAGAGAGAGGGAGAGAATGAGAGAGAGAGAGAAAGAAAGAGAGAGAGAGAGAGAGAGAGAGAGAGAGAGAGAGAAATATAACAAATATAGCTTAGAAAAATGCATTATTCGCCTTCGTAGGACTCCCTAATTGGTTGATTCATCCTAAATGCCAAGCTTTGTAGTGTTCTTCCCCAGCCCTGCCCAAGAGTAAAGGAATATACCCGGTTTTATTACACAGCAATTTAAATCTTTAGTGCAATCCTCGCAAAGCAACGTAAAACAAAATTAATGCCAAACTGGCAGGTTAAACTCTGTCTCTCTTTTGCTCAGTTCTTGCAGGTTATGTAAATCAGCCGCTGCCACTGAAGTTAGACCCGGACGAAGGACTGAGAAAGGCTCATTGTAAAACCGGAGGAGTGGGGTGGGATGGGATGGTCAAAGGAGTGAGTGACACAGGTGAGTGGCCTGAATCAGTAAAAAGAGATGAATTTACTTTTTTTTAATGCCAAACGAGATACAGAATTAACAGAGTTGGAAGGGTCCTCGGAGGTCTTCTAGTCCAACCCCCTACTCAGGCAGGAAACCATTCCAGACAAATGGATATCCAGTATCTTCTTAAAAGCCTCCAGTGATGGAGAATTCACAACTTCTGGAGGCACTGAGCCCTCTCTTTCCCCTCTCAGTGTTTGAAGAACCTGGTTCTGGAGTGAAATCTTCATGAAGGTGAGGGCAGTGGTGGCTAACAAAACAACCAGACTTGGAAGAGACCTTGGAGGTCCTCTAGTCCAACCCTCTATGCTGTTTCAGATATGTGGCTGTCCAATCTCTGCTTAAAAACCTCCAATGCTGGAGCACCCACAACTTCTGGAGGCAAGTTGTTCCACTGATTAATTGTTCTCACTGTTAGGAAGTTTCTCCTTAGTTCTACGCTGCTTCTCTCCTTGATTAGTTTCCACCCATTGCTTCTTGTTCTGCCCTCAGGTGCCTTGGAGAATAGCTTGACTCCCTCTTCTTTGTGGCAGCCCCTGAGATACTGGAACATTGCTCTCATGTCTCCCCTAGTTCTTCTTTTCATTCAACTAGGCATACCCAATTCCAGCAACTGTTCTTTATAGGTCCCAAAGGTGCTTTTTCAAGAGTCAACTGGACTTTCTGGTTTTTCTTTGAAGATGTTTTGCTTCTCATGGAAGAAGCTTCTTCAGCTCATGTTCTTCATATGTTTGAGCCTCCAGTCCTCAACTATGATATCAGACATTAATGCAATTGAGCGAGTCCAGAGATATTTCGCGAGAAGAGTCCTCCACTCCTCTGCTCGCAACAGAAGACCTTACGCCAACAGGCTTGAAATGTTGGGCTTAGACAACTTAGAACTATGCCACCTTCAGTCTGACCTAAGCGTAGTACATAAAATTATCTACTACAATGTTCTACCTGTCAATGACTACTTCAGCTTCAACCACAACAACACACAAGCACACAATAGACACAAACTTAAGGCAAACTGCTCCAAACTCGATTGCAGAAAATACGACTTCAGCAACAGAGTGGTCAATGCCTGGAATGCTCTACCTGTCTCTGTTGTTACTTCCCCAAACCCCCAAAACTTTAACCTTAGACTGTCTACTGTTGACCTCACCCCATTCCAAAGAGGTCTTTAAGGGGCGTGCATAAGCGCACCAGCGTGCCTACTGTCCCTGTGGTACTGTCTCCATTTATCCGTATCCATTTCATGTATTCATAATCATGTTTATACTTATATCTGTTATCTTATACGTGCTTGACAAATAAATAAAATAAATAAATAGTCATTTCTGGCTGTCTTCTTCTCTTGATCCTTCTTTTCATCCGAGGAAATTATTCAATTCAACGATGTGTTGAACTAAAGTGTCTTGAGGTTGTGAATGATATTCTTGAAAGGCGCTTCTTCAAAAGGCAACAATGATGCAGGATGGGGTGCACAGGTAAACCCACCAGTGGCTGGCCAGGTTAGGTGGTCTTACTAGAATGGACCTTATAAATTCATATTAGCTTGGCTTTTCATTCTAGTGCCCTGGAGTCCCAAAGTTGACTTTTAGCTGGAGTGAACTTTCTCTCCAACTTCCTCATAAGTATTAAAAATAGGGCTGAACAGTGTGGCAAGACCCTGTAAAGGAGGGGCACAGGAAGCCAGGTGTGGGGTCAGATAGAACAGAGGTAAAACTGCTGACAGCTTAAGACATTATAGGAACTTCTCTTTTTTGTATTTTTCCTATGTAATTCTCTGTAACATTCCACAGTGAACTTCCCCTTTTCGAAACGTCATGCTTGTCTCGTGTATGGAAATGCCTTGAGAATGCACAGTGTGGAACACGGCATAAAAGTAGCATCCTGGGCAGAGCCCAGGCAGTTCAGGTTTTGGTGTGTGAACACGCTGAACTCGATGCATCAAATAAACCTGTTTCTCTCACCTTCGTGGTCTCGAGTCCTGGTCTTTCGTAAGTAGATTGCAAACCTCAACCTGCTGCAACAACTGGACTTTGTTTTTGGAAAAATGAAGTCCAGTTGCCATTCAAAAAAGCACCTTTGGTAGAACCATCACTGGATGATGGAGAATTTCTATAGATATTCCTGAAAGTAAAGTTGTGTTATCTTTGTTTTCAGGCAGCTAAAATACACTGATTGGGTGATACTACTACTTATCCTATTCTGAGAAGTAATTACACATTGTTCTCTTTTTGGACTTCTGTTTGAAATATTGTTGTCCCTCTAGCCATCAAGGTTAATTCCACCTTTGTAATCTGCTTTAAATGACAGGTAATTGCCCCAGCATTGAAAGCTGATTAAACACACTGTTGGGATTTTTTTTTTAAACTGATCAGAGCGAGGAACGGAATAGAAAAATATGATTATTTTACAACACAGATAACCCTCCTATCATTTTCTACTTAACCACTTCTCCCAAGTAATTGATATCTTTTAAAAGACATATTCTCCCCAAAACTGTATTTTGATTTTCCTCTCTTACATAAAGGCAGTATTTCGCTCTCTCTCAATATATCTTCTTCTGTTTCTCTCCTCTCAATCTGTCTCCTCCTTTTTTTCTCTCCTCCCTCCCTCTATTTCCTTCTTTCTTTCTCAGTATCTCTGTTTCACTCTCTCTCGCTCTCTCCTCTCAATCTGTCTCTCCCACTTTGTCCTTCTCCCTCTCAATCTCTCTCTTTCTCACTCGCACTCTTTCTCTGTGTCTTTCTTTCTCTCTTTTTCTCTTTCTGTCCCTTTCTCTCTGACTCTCTCTCTCTTTCTTTCTCTCTCACACAACCCAGAATGAGAATGAGGGACAGAGAAACAGAAAAACTAAGAGCCTAGAAGGTGATCATCCTTGCTCTGGTCCTTTTGTGCTCCATTTTCTTTCATTTTGGTGCTGTGCTGAAATATTAGACGTACTATACTCTCCCTCTCCCTCTCCCCTCCCTCCCTCCCTCCCTCCCTCCCTCTCTCTCTGTCTCTCTCTGTCTCTCTCTGTCTCATCATTGGAACATTGAAATCAGGTCATAAGAATCATTTTGAGGATTTTTTTGTAACTTTGAATAGTCACTAAGCTACTGGTCGTTAAATAAAACTACTTACATATCCATGCACATCTGTATTAAAATTCAAGATGGGTACCATTCGTCTGTCTACCATGTATTCTTACAAAGCAAAGCCTTTTTTGAGCCACAGTGAATGTCATCAGATGCATAACGACAATGGAACATGTGGATGGCCTTGGGGGATGAAGGAAAGGGATGCTTCCTAGGAAACCATCAGGGAAGAGAGGCAGAAGCCCTCAGCTGCTTAACAGCCAGAGGAAGAAATGTATGAGCCACCTGCCCTGATGTATCAACCAGTTAAAAATGGCAGCGGGAGGGTTGTACTCTCAGACTTATGAGATTCTGTTAAAGGAGCCTTGCCATAAAGTAGATTTAGCCCACCTAGTTGTGTTTTCTGTCTGCTTTACTTCCAAAAATACCTCTCTCCCTCCGAGTTTTGGCTACCAAAGACTAGACAATCCTCGTCCTACTTGTATTAAAGTTAAGTACAAGCTGGACCTCTCCCGCACCCTGTTACAAATCGTTCCCTTCTGCTTATGAACGTCTAATAATCCCAGCGATTTCCGTCAACCTATTGTTAAAAATGTCATTCTGTGCTCAGACAAAAATTCTCCTCTTGGATAGCTTAACGTCTCTTTTCCTTTTTCTTAGCCCGGCACAATCCTTCGTTCTCTTAGCATTTAAATCTTTCTGATTTTTGAAATGGCTTTTACTTTATCTTTTATACTCTCATGCAGACTCCCAACTACGCCTCCTTCTTTTCTTCTTTAGGCTAAATTTATTCCGTCCCGGCATCCTCCCCTCCTAGGATTTTAGGTTTAAAGCTAAACTTTTTATTCGATTGGCCACTTTTCATTCCGCCTGGTCTTTGTTCTCTTATCTTGATAGACAGGCAACCTGAACTCTTTGTTACAAAGAGACATTGTAGGTCATGTTTCTTTGATGCAGTCCCCATTAGTTGCTGTGTAGGGCCAGCAGGATATAAATGCTTTAAATAAATGGGTGTATTAGCTAATTAATAGGACGTTTTACTGAACCGTAACATCCTTGTCAATATTTATGACTGAATATCGGGTTTATTTTCTTCTAGCAGACCAAAGCTCCATCCCAAAACAGCAGGTAAAGCCAATAGAACATGCAGCTCTCCAAGAGAAACAGGCTCCAATTAAATTACTGAATATTGAATATTCTCAGGAACAATGCCCCTATGCTCCAAAGATCCATGCCTGGAATAACAAATCACGAAAGACTTCCGTGCATTTAGAAAGAGGCCTTGATATTCCTGGTGTAGATTCATCAGCATTCCAAGAAGCAGGAAAAACCAACAACCTGCCTAACTATCTCAAAATAAGTAGCTATATTAGAGATCTCACTGAGCCATGAAAGTTTTATAGGAGTAACTCCCATGTGGTACTAATTGAATTAATATGGTTGTTCTCACTAGTCTTAATAAGAGTTGGCCCTTTTGCCATTCCAAGTAATACACCCACAGCAATGAGAACTCTGAGGCAAGTAGGCTCCTCAAAGAACAGGTTTATTGGGCACATCATATTGGCACAAACTGGTGAAAACCGCCTCTTTCACCCAATTAAATGTAAAAGTCCCCCTCCCCTTTCCCAAACAGTCACATGATCCAATCAGGGTGCTGTCTGGTTGCTTGGAAACTTCACTCCTCCTCTCTTCAGCCACCTGTGGGAACGTCCTTGGTTCTCAGGGGAAACTATTTTGTTTTGACTAGAAAACTCCAACTGCCTCTATCCCCCTTCCCTATCCTTATTGTGCCAATGCTGAAGCCTTCAAGATGGCCTCAGTCAGCTTCAGGGTTGACGAGGAGATCAACACAGTGGTAATGAGAAGCTGGGCTAAAATTTAAAGAGAAACCATCAGGAGCACAGAGTCAGAACCACCAATTATGTTGCAGTATAGAAGATTTATTCAAGCCGATGCACAAGAATCTGGCTAACTAAAGTTCTACACTACCTTGGCGTCAGATAAGGGTCAATGGAATTCGAGAGGGACTTGGATCATTTGTGGCAATGCAAAGATTCTAAACTGATAACACACTTAACTCCGCCTCCAAGCTCTGCCTGATCTTCTCCTTATATCGATAGAGACAAAACATGCAGGAAGAAAAAAATGATCAAGGACACCACTAAAAAAGTTTGGAGGAACAAAATAAGAGAATAAAGCTCCAGATATTTGGTAGTATCTAACAAGGACAAAGTGTTTTCAGCTAGCTTGTTTTCAAAGATTGGGAGATGAATTTTGGAGAGCTTGTGAATGGAAGCGACTCATAATTAGGTCAATGAGCTTAAGACAGATGTCAGAAAAATGCTTTCTTTAGCAACAAAATCCCGGACAAATGTTTCTCCGAGTGAGGAGAAACAATCAAACAAATTGACTTTTTACTAAATACAAATGCCAGAGCTGTAATGCCTGATCAAATTGACTTAAGAGGATTATAATTGTGGATTTCACATAATTTATCACCAGGCACCAAGTGCATTCGATGTATGCAATTGATATTTCGTGAGCATCTCACGCGCACACAGACAAAAAATGGATCACCCATTAAACATCAAGTTCCTACTGTGGACCAGTAAAGGAAGTCAGTCTAGAATGCAATTTAATTTTCTTGATAGCTCATACTTTTCAAAAAAGTCACTTGATCTAAGAAGATGTTGGATAACCATTTGTCTGAAGTGGTGTAGGGTTTCCTGCCTAAGCAGGGGGTTGGACTAGAAGATCTCCAAGGTCCCTTCCAACTCTGTTATTCTATTCTATTCCATGATGGGTGGAGTATAGATTTAATAAATAAACAAATAAATAAATGAGAGAAAAGTCAGAAGTAAGTTAGAGATCTAGAGATAAAAGTCGCAACCACATTTTCCTTCCCCAAAACTTCAGTAGCCATTCACTCCACATGCAAAATAACAGAGTTGGAAGGGACCTTGGAGATCTTCTAAACCAGTGATAGTCAACCTTGTCCCTACCGCCCACTAGTGGGTGTTCCAGCTTTCAGCTTTGAGAAGAGCCGAGGTGGTGCAGTGGTTAGAGTGCAGTACTGCAGCCACTTCAGCTGACTGTTAGCTGCAGTTCAGCGGTTCAAATCTCACCGGCTCAGGGTTGACTCAGCCTTCCATCCTTCCGAGGTGGGTGAAATGAGGACCCAGATTGTTGGGGGCAAGAGGTTGACTCTGTAAACTGCTTAGAGAGGGCTGAAAGCCCTATGAAGCGGTATATAAGTCTAACTGCTATTGCTATTTCATGGTGGGCAGTAGGGGTTTTGTCCGATACTGAAGCACTTTCCTTTTTTTAAATTTAATTGACTTTTTAAAAAAATGTCATAGCATTATTTAAAAATATTTGCATTAGGTTTTCATAAAATCACCATTACTGTGGAACTGGTGGGCGGTTAGCAAATTTTACTACTAACAGAGATACAAAAGTGGCCTGTAGGTATAAAAAGGTTGACTACCCCTGTTCTAAACCAACCCACTCTTCAGGCAGGAAACCCTATACCATGTCAGACAAATGGTTGTCCTATCCCTTAATAAACTCTGGAGACTTTTGGAAACAAATTCTGATTAATTATTCTCACTGTCAGGAAATTTCTCTTTAGTTCTAGGTCAGTTCTCTCCTTAGTTAGTTTCCACCCCATTGCTTCTTAGCAATAGCAGTTAGACTTATATACCGCTTCATAGGGCTTTCAGCCCTCTCTAAGCGGTTTACAAAATCAGCATATTGCCCCCAACAATCCGGGTCCTCATTTCACCCACCTGGGAAGGATGGAAGGCTGAGTCAACCCTGAGCCGGTGAGATTTGAACCGCTGAACTGCTGAACTAGCAGTCAGCTGAAGTGGCCTGCAATACTGCACTCTACCCACTGAGCCACCTCGGCTCTGCTTCTTGTCCTGCCTTCACATCCTTTGGAGAATAGGTTGACCCCCTCTTCTTTGGGGTAGCCTCCTAGATATAGGAACACTGCTATCATGTCTTCCCTAGCCCTTCTTTTCATCAGAGTAGACATACCCAGTTCCTGCAACCGTTCTTCGTGTGTTTTAGCCTCCGGTTTCCTAATTATCTTTGTTGCTCTTCGCTGCACTCTTTCTTTGCAAGACTCTTGCCCAGTGATTAAGCCTTTTGCGGTGCCTGACTGCTATCGTGGTTTTCAGATCCACCCATCTCCGAGCAGAGCTGGGAAAATCAACCTGGCTCTGGAGCCAGTGATGACAATATTAGGCCAGATGGACTAAGGGAAGGTCAGCAGAGGTGGAAGATAAATCCATCTTATTAACCAGCATGAGGCTGGCAGTAACATTTCTACTCCGAACCTCCTTGTCTCAGGCCCTTGTTTGCCTTTCATTGGGAGACTCAATCAAATTGAGAGTCTGTGTAACTAGCGGTTTAGCACCATACAGTTAGGCTAAAGGCTATCATTGTCTCCGAAGCTTCAGAATCCTGACTCAGCTATTCTCTGTATTGGAGAGGCACAGTCCTTGTTATAAAGTTAAGGAACAGGTAACATTATAGCTGTCTCTTTTTTTTTCTTTGGTCTCCCGCAAGCCATCATTTAAGCAACCAAAGCAATTATGCGAGCAGACTTGATATGATCCTAACGCTTCCTTCAGCGAAACACATGAAGACTACCTAGGTCTGTAACAATGGGCCATATAGTCTACTGGGGAAAATTATATAGGGAGGCGAATTCAAAGGCAATACTTGTTGGATTGCTAACTGAATCTTATTTTTACGAACTATATGAAGAGCTTTAGGGCAAGTTTTTTTTTAAAGAAAAAAGAAAGAGGCGAGAGAAAGAGAGAGAGAGAATGAGAGAGAGCGTGTGAAAGAGAGAGAGAAAGAGAGAGAATGAGAGAGAAAGAGAGAGAATGAGAGAGAGAGAATGAGAGAGAAAGAGAGAGAAAGAGAGAGAGAGAAAGAGAAATAGAGAGAGAATGAGAGAGAGTGCATGTGAAAGAGAGAATGATAGAGATAATGTGAGAGAAAGCATTAGAGAATGAGAGAGGAATAGAGAGAGAATGAGAGAGAGAGAGAATGAGAGAGAGAGAGAAAGAGAGAGAAAGAACGATAGAGAGAGAATGAGAGAGGGAGAGAGAGGGAGAGAATGAGAGAGAGAGAATGAAAGAGAGAGAAAGAGAGAGAGAAAGAGAGAGAGAACGATAGAGAGAGAATGAGAGAGGGAGAGAGAGGGAGAGAATGAGAGGGAGAGAGAGGGAGAGAATGAGAGAATGAGAGAGAATGAGAGAGAATGAGAGAGAATGAGAGAATGAGACAGAAAGAAAGGGAGAAGGATTGTATCAAAAGCTCTAAAGCTGAGGAACAGAAATAACTTAGATCGAAATGTTTTAGGGCATGGCCTCAGGAGATACTGTGTCCTTTTATGGATATATCTATATCTATATCTATATCTATATCTATATCTATATCTATATCTATATCTATATCTATATCTATATCTATATCTATATCTATATCTATATCTAATCTATCTCTATCTCTATCTCTATCTCTATCTCTATCTCTATCTATCTATCTATCTATCTATCTATCTATCTATCTATCTATCTATCTATCTATCTATCTATCTATCTATCTATCTATCTATCTACCTACCTACCTACCTACCTACCTACCTACCTACCTACCTACCTACATACATACATACATACATACATACATACATACATACTATCAAAATGTTTGCAGCTTTCCTCAAAGTTTGGCAGATGTTTCGCCTAAGGATTGCTCCTCTGGCTGGTTTCAAAGATGAATTTTAATGGCCAATCCTGTCACTCACTGTCCATCTTCCTCTGATCTCATGGCCATCCTGGATGGCTACCAAGAAACAGTCTCTAATGGTTGTGGGAGAAGATCCGTTCCATATCTGAGCAGACACCACTGAGATGCCGACATTTGACAGGAGCCTGGTGAAAAATCAAGCTGTGATAAACTTAATCTTGGCTGAGATGCTAAATCTTTCCTAGACTGAATCAGTGAGCCTGTCGGTTGCAATTCATGGGCCCAACTGCTCTGAATAGCAATAGAATTGCCCAGATCTCTAAAGATACTTGTTGAGAAGGAGGCACAATAGCCCAGATTTCTGCTTGCAATGGTAATTTGCAATATCTAGGACCGTGATGGCAAACTATGGCACGGGTGCCGGAAGTGGCACACAGAGCAGTCTCTCCGGGCATGCCAGCCGTCTCCTGTTGCTCTTTCGGTTTCCAGTGTGCTGGCCAGCTGTTTTCATGCATGCATGCCAGTGGTGGGATATGACCAGTATGCCACAGTCAGTGGTGGGTTTCAAAAAATTTTCGAACCTACTCTGTGGGTGTGGCCTCCTTTGTGGGAGTGGCTTGCTGGCCATGTGACCTGGTGGGAGTGGCTTGCCGGCCATGTGTTCGTTCTCTCTCTCTCTCTCTCTCTCTCTCTCTCTCTTTCCTTCCTTTTGTCTCTCTGTCCCTTTTTCCTTTTTTTCTTTCATCTCTCTCACTTTTTCTTTCTTTTTTTCTTTTTTCTTTCTTTCTTTCTTCCTTTCTTTCTCTTTCTCTCTCTGTGTGAGTCTGTCTCTGTGTGTGTGCATGTGTGTGTGTGTGTGTGTGTGTCAGGGGTGGGTTTCAAAAATTTTTGGAACCTCTTCTGTAGGTGTGGCCTGCTTTCCGGTAGATTTGACGAACCGGTTCTACCGAACTGGTGCGAACTGGTAGGAACCCACCTCTGGCCCCAGTACTGGCCTGCTGGGAGCAACAGGCACTGTTCCGGTACAATGCTCCAGAGGGCTCACCCGCCTGCCCTCCTTACTGCATTTGAGCCGATCGGGGCTTTTGTGCATGCACACGGAGTGTATGTACACATATACATATTCATGTTTTTTTTATTTGTGCTGATAAATAAATAAATAAAGGGAGACTAGTATGGATCTATTTCAAGCTATTTAGCTCTCATCAGCTAGCCATACCCTTATTGGGATTAGAACCTGGGCTATATTACATACTAGGCAGAAATCTTAGCCATTAGGCCACAGGCTCTTATCCGTTATCAGCGAAGCCAGGGTGAAAGGTATCTATTAGATTTTTACAACCCCTGGTAAGCCCCAATTATGGGGGGAAGCTAACTGCTTCCATCATCTGTCAATCTCTCGTGACGAGCCGATTGACAGATGATGGAAGCAGTTAGCTTCCTCCCATAATTGGGGCTTACCAGGGGTTGTAAAAATCTAATATATACATATTCATATACATACACAGACATAGACACAGACACTGTGTGTGTGTGTGTGTGTGTGTGCGTGCGCGCATGTGTGAAAAACCAGCCCTTGGTGCAAAACTTTTCAGAGTTTACAAACAGCTGCTCTAATTGGCCGTTTCCTCTGAAAAGTTCCCTTAACTCCTGCTACAAGCAACTAATGGAATTAGTTTCTTTTTGTCTACTCTAATGAAAAGAAGGACGAGGGGTGACATGATAGCAGCGATCCGATATTTGACGGGCTGCCACAAAGATGGGGGGATGGGTGTCAAGCTATTCTCCGAAGCACCAGAAAGGCAAGTAGAGGAGCAATGGATGGAAACTAATGAGATTGGACCAACCTAGAATTAAGGAGAGATTTCCTGTCAGATCCATTAATCGGTGGAACGACTTGCCTCCAGAAATTGTGGATAGGTGAAGGTTTTTAAGAAGAGGCTGGAGATGGCTCTGGAGCTCCTCAGTCATCCAGATCATGGTTGTCCCGAAGGTGCTTTTGTCAACTGGACTTGAATTCGAAAAAAACCAGGAAGTCCAGTTGCCTCTTGAAAAAAGCACCTTTGGGGCAAGAGATTGGGCAAGCACATCTGAAATGGTATAAGGTCTCCTGCTTGGGCAGGGGGTTGGACTAGAAGACCTCCAAGGTCCCTTCCAACTCTGTTATTCTGTTTTCTGAATATTACCAGTCAATAGCAATAGCAGTTAGACTTATATACCGCTTCATAGGGCTTTCAGCCCTCTCTAAGCGGTTTACAGAGTCAGCATATCGCCCCCAACAACAATCCGGGTCCTCATTTTACCCACCTCGGAAGGATGAGAGGCTGAGTCAACCCTGAGCCGGGTGAGATTTGAACTGCCGAACTGCAGAACTGCAGTCAGCTGAAGTAGCCTGCCGTGCTGCATTTAACCACTGCGCCACTGCGCAACCTCGGCTCTACCTCGTCACAAGTAAGATCTTGCTTTTATTTTATTTTCCTTTCCATCTTACAGCCGTCCTTCGTTTTCCTCCTTCCATCGGCAAGTTACAACCTTCTAAAATTAAAGCCAGAATCTTGCTGTGGTGTTTGCAAAGAAAGGAATGGCAATAAAAAACCACCTGCCAATTTTTTTTTAAAATGCAAATGTCGCCTGACGTTCTGACCACCAAGCATCTTTGGGGAGAAAGAAGAAGCTAAAACTCATCAGCCACTTGTGATTTCGATGTATTTTCTCCATTCCTGGAGAGGAACTGGCACACTATTGGCCATTCTGTCATGCCTTGTGCGTTTTGTGTTCTCCAAGTGTTGGATGTAATTATGCAGAGAGGCTCAACGCTCGCCTGGCCATGATTGTTTTCGCTTTCATTCTCCGTCCCTTAAGGAAGAAGAAGTTTTAAAGGAAGACAACAGCCTATTCAGTAGCTAGTACTGATGGAGACAATTGATGATAATCGCTTCGGTGATCTAACATCTGGATTCTTTGGAGAAGAAGGGGATTGGGAGGGGATTCTGAGTTCATTTGGCATAAATACATAATTTATTAACAAGCCACCAGGGTCTATATGATTGTAGAGGCATGCAACTACGTGAATACGATAAATAAATACAAATTGCATTTGATTCGTTTTCAGCGCAGGGATCTTTTTCTGGGTGTGGAGGTGAGATGGAAATCAAACAACAAGAATTGCTCAAACTCAGCTTCAACCGTGAGAAGGGCAGCAAATAAATCTGATAATAACAATAACAGCAATGGAAAAGGTATCCATTTGCAGGTATCCATCTGCAAATAGAAATAGAACTACTGTAGCCAACGAAAGCAAATATAGTACCAATCATCATAGACTCCTTGGGTGTAATCCCCAAAACAACTGGAGCAACACCGTCGGCATTGACACATTCACCATCAGTCAATTGCAAAGGGCAGCCTGACTTGGAATAGCTTACCTCCTGAGATGAGACCTTTAACACCATCGGACATTCACATCTGCCCATCCCAGCACCTTGAGGAGGACTCAGTAGGTAGACCAAAATGCCAAATCCCACCTGAATACCTGGCTGACTGTGTCACAAATCATAATCATAAAATAGAAAAACCCTGCAAATAGAAATGATGACTGTGGCAAAGGCAAGCGAGGCCGGTACAAATCTGAAAACAAGCAGAGCACCATTTGAACACCATCGGCATTGACAAAAATGCCATCGGTCAATTGCAAAAGGCAACTTGACTAAGAACAGCTTCCATCCTGTGAGAAGACCTCTAACACCTTCAAGCATCAACATCTACCTACCCAAGTCCTTGGGAAGGACTCGATGGCTGGATAAAAACACCAAATCCAGCCTAAACACATGATTGACTTTGCAATGAACCATCATTGATTATATTGTACCTTACAAGAATCCTACTATTCTCAGGCTTCCTTAACAAGCAAGAAGCAGAGTCTTGGTTCCAGCAAAATCCCTTTTATTTACACGATAGTGCATTCCTTTCATTCACAGTCTGAAAGGCTTGGCAAACAGTCTTTCAGAGGAATGTTTATCCACACGAACCTTATCTCATTTAGAGAACTGCCAGATAACTAGCTTCCAAACACAGGGCAAAGCAGAATTTGGCCTAGAATCGCTTATAATCCTAAAACTGAACTTTCCAGACCGAATGAAGGCATTGTTTCCTGCAAAAGCCCACTCCCCATTCATTCCTCTTTTGTTTCCTCTGGGAGGGGCCCGTCACCTCCAAGGTGTGGCTTTACTCTTAAGTCGACCCTGCTTTCTTAGTTGTTCACGTCTTCTGGCCGCTCTGCGCATGCGCCCACTGGGAACAGGCTCCAGCTGCTCCTCTGCCTCACTGCTGCCTAACTCCCTCTCTGCCTCCGATGCAGAGCCCTCATCTGAGCTTTCCTCAGCCCCCAGGACTGGCCCATGTTCCTCCCTCACGGTCTGACTCTGCTGCCAGATCCACTGGCTGCTGGCGGGCCACAACACCTACAATATACACTAAGTTACTCTTGGCAGCCACTGACTACATTCCAATTAAAGTGGGTGTAGCTTTCTTATGGTCACTGCTTATTTTGCAACAGCTGCATGATGCAAACTCAAAATGTTATCTGTCTAAATATTAGGCTAAAACCAGAATGGAAAATCCATAAAGGAAGAAGGGGGTTTATTTTATTCCTGAATCTCTTCCTGGGAATGTTTTTTTTTTTTTTTAAGATTAAGTCTTTTAATGTGGCAAACTTTGTACGTGCTCAAATGCTCCTCTTTAAATGGGACATTCTCAGGCTTGTCAAAACCAGGAACACAGTTTTGCTCAATTACAATCCTTTAAAAATCTCAACCCCCTTCAATATCGAAGTTTTGCGCAAGGAATTCAAAACCTGAGGGAGCAGGAAGCAGGAAGGAAACAATTAATTAATTCTATTTTACTGCCCCACTAATTAAATTAAGAGCAGAGAATATCAGGTCCCCAAGGTTGAAATTAAAGCACACTCCGGGTCTTTCCTGCCACATCCGTAAAATGCTGGCCTTGAATTAACGTGCAGACAATGTCAAAAGCTGGGGAAGCCCGCATGCAAAGGACAAAAAAGCGGTTTTCACACCCGCTCCCCACACCTGTTCACACATGTTGTGAATGTGGACAGAAGATGCACCTGTCTCAGGATGCACCAAGAAGACATCTGAGAAGATTTACTCTGTGGACTTCCCCATAAACACGTTCGGTTCCAAATTTCTCAGTCTTAAAATGTTTTCCACATTTAACAGTATACACTTCTGTGAACATTCATAAAAAAATGCCATTACCAGAACTTCAGGTGTTTCTGGTTTCTGTAAAACGAAAACACCTCATCGGGAATTATGGCTTTGCTTAGCATCCACACCGTTTTCTTTATCACCCCAGCTTTATGACCTCTGTGTTCACTTAACAACCAGCAAAAAAGAAAATCAATTCTGATATCACATGGTGACCAGTTTTACGACTGTAACTGGCAGGCTTACTTGTAAGTCTGAGACTCCCAGTAATAGGAGCAGTAATAGCACTTAAGACTTATATACTGCTTTACAGCCAGTGGTGGGATTCCAATTTTTTTTTACTACTGGTTCTACGGGCAGGACTTGGTGGGTGAGGCATGGCAGGGGAAGGATACTACAAAATCTCCATTCCCTCCCGATCAGTTTGGACTTGGGAGGCAGAGAATAGAGGGGGGGTGGGGTTAGTCAGAGGTGGTATTTACTGGTTCTCCAAACTACTCAAAATTTCCTCTACCGGTTCTCTAGAACCAGTCAGAACTGGCTGAATACCACCTCTGTTTACAGCCCTCTCTACGTGGTTTATGGAGGAGGACACAAGAGATAACTGTGGGGTCCTTGGCTACTGAATTGTGCCACAATTTATAATCAGTCTGCACGATTTTTTTACAGCAGCTGAGTATGTGATCAACAGTTTCATCAGCTTCTTTGCAAAGTCTGCATTTGGCATCATCAGAGGATTTTTCAATTTTGGCCTCAATGGCATTGTTGTTGTTGTTGTTGTTGTTGTTGTTATTTTGGTGGGCCACCACTTCCCTTGGCGTTTCTTGGGCTGTTCAATTATTATTCACCGCGTCCTTCTTAGAGTAATTTCCATGCATTTTCATGCACTTGCTCGGATCACCTAAAACAATTCTTGTCAGGGCAGCGGGTACAAAATTAATCTGCCACTAATAAAACATTTATATGGCGTTATCTGAGGCACTACTGGAAGGAAGCCACTTTGCTCGTGAATAAATACATAGTCATTTTTGCAGGACTTGCCTCTCTCCGTATGTTGATTTAATAAGCAAGAGAACCTTTGAAGGCAGCGCAAATTTAACATTGCAAATTTGCTTTCACCGTTGCCAGAATGGAAGTTGCCAAGACCATCAAGGACTCCTAAGTATAAAGGTGAATATTTGTTTTAATCCAGCCCACTTGCCTTCCTTTCAACGGACTGGGCAAATCAAGGATAGTACATTCCTTTCCCATTTCTCTTTTGTGAATCTTCTTCGTCCCTTTATCCTCTCCCGTTCTCTCTTGTATTAATCTTGCCTTTTTGAAAACCACACCCAAACAGTTCTCGTTCTATTTATATTTCTACAAAGTCATCGGATTCGTTGATACTTTCAAAGTGATTCTCCCAGGAATCGTTGCTGTGTCTTAAGTGGTTTTATGGTTCTGGGAAAACCTCTGTCCGACGTTGTATCAAGCCGTTCGGGTATCCATGCTCATGAATCTCCAAAGCAAATGTACTACTTTCTATACAATATTTGCAGAAGGAAACGGTTTGCTATAACTTGCAAAACTGTCTGGGCCCTATATATGGCTGTGCAGTTTGTCAAACGCTACAAACAGCTGACAGATTAATCCACAAAAGGGTTTTATAAGATTTCAGAATGAAAATTGGAATGAGAAAGGGAGGGAGGGAGAGAGGGAGGGAGGGAGGGAGGAAAGTTAGATAGGTAAATAGGTAGCTGAGGGAGGGGGGAGGGAGGGAGAGAGGGAAGTATGCAGGGAGGGAGGAAGAAAAACTAGATAGGTAGGAAGGTAGGTAGCTGTGGGAGGGAGGGAAGGAGAGAGGGAAGGAAAGTTAGGTAAGTAGGTAGGTAGTTAGTGTGGGAGGGACGGAAGGAGAGAGGGAAGTAGATAGGTAGGTAGCTAAGGGAGGGCGGGAAGGAAGGAAGGAAGGAAGGAAGGAAGGAAGGAAGGAAGGAAGGAAGGAAGGAAAGTTAGGTAGATAGGTAGGTAGTTAGCTGTGGGAGGGATGGAAGGAGAGAGGGAAGTAGATAGGTAGGTAGCTAAGGGAGGGAGGGAGGGATGAAGGAAGGAAGGAAGGAAGGAAGGAAAGTTAGGTAGGTAGGTAGGTAGGTAGCTGTGGGAGGGACGGAAGGAGAGAGGGAAGTAGATAGGTAGGTAGCTAAGGGAGGGAGGGTGGGAAGAAGAAGGGAGGGAGGGAAGGAAGGAAGGAAAGAAGGAAACTTAATGCAGCTGTTTCCAAAGCTATACACTCATTTTTGTGTTGAGTATGTTCTTTGTCCTCAAAAGTAGAGTTGTGTGGATTTATGTGAATTTTTGAGTGATGAATGATGGACATAAGGAGAACCAAAGCATTGATGCTATGCTTTGTGCTCTGTTGCCCTTGCTCACATGCTGAAATCTCTCTGTCTGTATGCACACGGACACACGCACATGCACACACACACCAGCGTGCATCCACTCTCACCCAGCGTCTATCACAGGAATGGAAGCCAACACCTTTTCTAACAAACGCACGAGCACCACTGTTAAGAGGGCCTCTTTTCTACTAAAATCAACGCTGTGAGATAAAAGTCAATGCAGCCTGATCGAGCCACAGTTGAGTTGCACCACCGCAAACTCAATTTGGGATTTCTCCTCCTCCTCCCCCGCCCCCCAGGGCTGTGCAAAGCAGTTGCGATTTGTGGGTTGAGGAGCTGCCCTGGAGGAGGGACACAAACCATCTCTTTGAGATGGGCCCCGTCACTCCGACTTCTTTTCTGGCCATTCCAGTAGCAAGAAGAGGATTTGTCTGCCTGCATACAAAAATCCACAGAAGACTCTTTCAGTCCCCCCCCCAAAAGGGGGGGGGAATTGGAAGCGAGCACTGCAAAGCAACACAGCCAAATTGTTTATCTCTTCCGAATGAGCCTGTCATGGCCGTCGACGCCTTCAGCTTTTTTACGTTTCCAAAAAGAGCAGAGAGCAAGCTGAAAGCCATGATTTAGCCTTCACTTCCTATAATTCCTTCTCCCTTTTATTTTATTTTTTCCCCATCGGTGGCAAGTAAAATTAGGTTTGTGGAGGGATGGCAAATTTACTCTCTTACGGAGGCCAATCCATTTATATCCAGTCAATCCTAATAGATGGACAATTTGGCAGTGGCTCGATCAAAAAGAAAAGAAAAAAGAAAAAGAAGAAACCAATCCGGTTAGGACACGAATTGTTTCAAGTGCTTTAACAAGTTCTTAGCGAGTCGGGGCCAGAAGGTGCCGGAGATTAAAATGTAAAAACCAGTAGTCAGTCAAAGGAGAGTCACTTTCTTCTGCTGGACTGTAGCAGAGGAAGTCAGAGTACACGTCAGACAGAAGGAGAGAAAAGGACAGGAAAAGAAAATCCGAATGATTTGAAGACACGCACGCGAGTGAGGCTAGGGGCGCGGTGGCTCAGGGGCTAAGACGCTGAGCTTGTCGATCAGAAAGGTCGGCAGTTCGGTGGTTCGAATCCCTAGCGCCGCACAACGGAGTGAGCTCCAGTTCCTTGTCCAAGCCGAGGTGGCGCAGTGGTTAGGGTGCAGTACTGCAGGCCACTTCAGCTGACTGTTATCTGCAGTTCAGCGGTTCCAATCTCACCGGCTCAAGGTTGACTCAGCCTTCCATCCTTCCGAGGTGGGTGAAATGAGGACCCAGACTGTTGGGGGCGATATGCTGACTCTGTAAACCGCTTAGAGGGGGCTGAAAGCCCTATGAAGCGGTATATAAGTCTAACTGCTATTGCTATTGCTATTCTGCCAGCCTAGCAGTTCGAAAGGACATAAAAATGCAAGGAGGAAAATAGGAACCACCTTTGGTAGGAAGGGAACAGCGTTCCATGCGACTTCGGCATTTAGTCATGCCAGCCACATGATTATGGAGATGCCTTTGGACAGCGCTGGCTCTTCGGCTTTGAGACGGAGATGAGCACCGCCCCCTAGAGTTGGGAACGACTAGCACATACATGCAAGGGGAACCTTTATGCAGGTGAGGTTAGCTAACAAGCATGCCAGCCAGTCCTCCCAACTACCAGTTCAGAGAACCAGATGCAAAATTAGCATCCATTTTGCCCGAACCGGTCCAAACTGGCTGAATACTACCCCTTTCCCCCATCTATACAGAACTGCTTGCACACATTAGCCATATTCAAGGCAGGGGATGGCTGAGGGGCGTTGTTTTTATCCTCTTTTGGAAAGGGGTGGAGTTGCAGTGAGGAAGGTGAAGATGCCAAATATGTGGAACCGGGGATTTCTGGAGAAAGAGAGCTCCAGAATAAGGAGGTTTTCTTCAGTTTGAACAAATGGGAAGGCTTGTATTACAGCTTCTGGGTGTTTTTCTCAGGAGAACTGAGGCCAGGGGTAATCCTGCAGTTATTAAAACCAAAAAGTATTCAAATGATGCCATTGACCTGCGCTGCAAGTCCTTCGCTGATGAATTAAGTCATGATTAGTCTAGCCATGGTTATTGAATAAACTCTAATTGGCACGGGCCGAAGGCAAGATGCAGCAATTCTACAGAACGGTGTTGTGTGATGTAAGAACGCAGCCATTATAAACCAGGAGCGACGTGTAGCAGGGCCTAACAACAATTCCCCACCTCCCTAAGAGTCAAAGAGCAGATTTTATTTTTTTGCTAAGTTATCTAAGAAAACCAGGACTGGGCAGAATCTGTGCAGATTTCTTTCAGAGTTAATTAGGTGCAAACGACCTTCTTGCAGTTCTCATCCCACTGCTACCTAAAACGAACACCTAATGTATTTATAGTGTGAAATTAATGTTGCTGGATATTGGTTTGCATATTCCTTCTGCCACCCACCACCGCATTAAAAAAATATTTACAGTACAATGCTTTTAAACTGATGACAGGTAATCTGCTGGGAGGGGGACGCCAGATAAATGTATTAAAACATCATTTTACAGTAATTAACGGAGAGACGGGGGGGGGACTTCTTCCTTCTTGTTAAATATGTCAGAAAACGCATCTGTGCAACCAAGGAAACACATGACATTTTGTATTGAGATGTACCATGTTTAGTGAGGGAGGAGGAAGAGGAGAAGAAAAGAGGAAGAGGAGGAGGAAGAGGAGGAGGAGGAGGAAGGCAGAATAGGAGAAAGAAGAGGAGGGGAAGAAGGAGAAGGAGAAGGAAGAGGAGGAGGAGAAGAAGGAGAAGGAGGAGGAGGAGGAGGAGAAGGAGAAGGAGGAGGAGGAGGAGGAGGAGGAGGAGAAAGAGGAGGAGGAGAAGAAGGAGAAGGAAGAGGAGGAGAAAGAGGAGGAGGAGGAAGAAGAGGTGGAGAATGAGGAGGAGGAGGAGAAGAAGAAGAAGAAGAAGGAAGAGGAGGAGGAGAAAGAGGAGGAGGAGAAGAAGGAGAAGGAAGAGGAGGAGAAAGAGGAGGAGGAGGAGGAGAAGGAGGAGGAGGAGAAGAAGGAGGAGGAGGAGGAAGAGGTGGAGAATGAGGAGGAGGAGGAGGAGGAGAAGAAGAAGAAGAAGAAGAAGAAGAAGGAAGAGGAGGAGGAGAAAAGGAGGAGGAGAAGAAGGAGAAGGAAGAGGAGGAGAAAGAGGAGGAGGAGAAGGAGGAGGAGGAGGAGGAGGAGGAGGAGAAGAAGAAGGAGGAGGAGGAGGAGGAGGAGGAAGAGGTGGAGAATGAGGAGGATTAGAAGAAGAAGAGGAAGAAGAAGAAGAGGAGGAGGAAGAGGAGAAAGAGGAGGAGGAGAGGAAGAAGGAGGAAGAGGAGAAAGAGGAGGAGGAGAGGAGGAAGAGAAGGAGGAGGAGAAGAAGGAGGAGGAAGAGGAGGAGAAGGAGGAGAAGAGGAGGAGAAGGAGAAAAAGATCAGGTGACAATTTCAAGCCGCAACCACAATCACCAGAGGGCAGACCAAGAAACCATGGATGGAACCTAATCAAGGAGAGAAGGAACCTGGAATGAAGGAAAATCTTCCTGGCAATGAGGACAATTAACCAGCTTGCCTCCAGAATATAGCAATAGCAGTAGCAGTAGACTTATATACCGCTTCATAGGCCTTTCAGGCCTCTCTAAGCGGTTTACAGAGAGTCAGCATATTGCCCCCAACAATCTGGGTCCTCATTTTACCCACCTCGGAAGGATGGAAGGCTGAGTCAACCCTGAGCCGGTGAGATTTGAACCGCTGACCTGCTGATCTAGCAGTAGCCTGCAGTGCTGCATTTAACCACTGCGCCACCTTGGCTCTTAACAGAAGTTGTAGGCGCTTCACCACTGGAGATTTTTAAGAAGAGACTGGACAGCTACCTGTACAGGGTCTCCTATTTGAGCAAGGGGTTGGACTAGAAGTCCTCCACGGTCTCTCCCAGCTCTATTCTACTCAAGATAAACTGAGAGAAAAGCCCTTTGCCCACCAAATAAGCCAGTAGGAGCTCAGCTCCACTCGGCTAGTTCCCAGATAGGATTTGTACCTCTTGTGAACCAAAGCAAAATATGGTATATATAGGTAAAAGGTAAAGGTTCCCCTCATGCATATGTGTTAGTCGTTCCTGACTCTAGGGGGCGAGTGCTCATCTCCATTTCAAAGCCGAGGAGCCAGCACTGTCCGAAGACGTCTCCGTGGTCATGTGGCTGGCATGACTCAACGTTGAAGGCGCACGGAACACTGTTCCCTTCCCATCAAAGGTGGTTCCTATTTTTCTTTTGAAATACTTAACCACTATATGGATTAATAATTAATAACAGAAAACTATTCTTGGATCTCTGGATGATTGACGACATTATGACCAATTGAAAATATGAATGTATATTATAAACTAATGGAAATTCTTTGTTCCAATATTCACTTTTACTCCTTAGAGATAGGTGATACTATAATACTTTAAAGACTCATTGTTATTTGATAGACAATTATGAATTTAAGGAAACAAGGATTGTTACAAATGAAAGAATATTAATGGTAAGTTGAACACATAATGCTGAATGACAGCAAAATATCTAGTTATGTTTAATGTAAACCAGTGATATTAATCCTAAATTTAAGAATTGATGCACAAAAAATTGTAACCAAACGACATGCTCAATGAAATGGAGGAAAGTTGTTCTTTGTTCTTCTCTTGCTTTGTTTTGTATGTGTTGTTTTGTTTAAAAAGAATATATATATATATATATGTGTGTGTGTGTGTGTGTGTGTGTGTTTGTTTTTTTTATTTGTGCTGATAAATAAATAAAGGGAGACTAGTATAGATCTATTTCAAGCTATTTAGCTCTCATCAGCTAGCCATACCCTTACTGGGATTTGAACCCAGCTAGCTTCCTCCCATAATTGGGGCTTACCAGGGGTTGTAAAAATCTAATATATATATATATATATATATATATATATATATATATATATATATATATGTATGTATGTATGTATGTATGTATGTATGTATGTATGTATGTATGTATGTATGTATATGTGTATATATATATATATATATATATATATAAAAGGTGGTTCCTATTTTTCTACTTGCATTTTGTACCTGCTTTCGAACTGCTAGGTTGGCAGAAGATGGGACAAGTAATGGGAACTCACTCTGTTACGCAGCGCTGGGGATTCGAACTGCCAAACTGCTGACCTTTCTGATCAACAGCGTCTTAGCCACTGAGCCACTGCGTCCCTGATATACATAGGAGGGTCATGTAATTTCCTGCTACTGATGCAAAAACAGCCCACAGGTTTGTGAGAAGAGGCAAAAGAGGCAAACTTGTTTAATTGCAACCAATCAGGGGTATTCACGTGGGGTGGAAGGAAGGGCAATATTATGATTCATCTCTCTGCCCATCCTCTTCAAGTTCTGGGGGTTTGCTATGTCTATTAGAAGCACAGAATCAGAAAATTCTTCAGGTCAGGCAGCTTTTCCTGTTTCTTAAGATCTTTAAACAAGCTGCTCTCTTTGATACTGTTCTCTATTTGATTTGATTTGATTTATTGCATTTCTATGCCGCCCTATTCCCAGAGGGACTCAAACCAAAGTAGGGGGGGGGGAATACAAACATGGAGGAAAGACAACGGACAAACAACTACAACAATTTAAAAACAGTCAACAACCACACAATTCGAGCGGGGGCGGGAACTCATCAGCCCCAGGCCTGTTGGAACAGCCAGGTTTTAAGGGCTTTGCGGAAAGCCTGAAGGGTGGTGAGGGTCCGAATCTCCACGGGGAGCTCGTTCCAGAGGGCCGGGGCAGCCACAGAGAAGGCTCTCCTCCGGGTAGTAGCCAAACGGCATTGGCCGGTAGATGGAATTCGGAGGACGCATAATCTGTGGGATCTAATGGGTCTATTGGAGGTAATTGGCAGCAGGCGGTCTCTCAAGTACCCAGGTTCAATACCATGAAGGGCTTTATAAGTGACGACTAGCACCTTGAAGCGTATCCAAAGACCAATAGGCAGCCAGTGCAGCTCGCGGAGGATAGGTGTGACGTGGGTGTACCAGGGTGCACCCACAATCGCTCGCCCGGCTGCATTCTGGACCAGCTGAAGTCTCCGAATGCTCTTCAAGGGCTGCCCCATGTAGAGTGCATTGCGGTAGTCCAGTCTTGAGGTCACAAGGGCACAAGTGACTGATGCAAGGGCCCTATCAGCCTGACATACACCCTTCACCTAAAAGAGACATCTAAAATAACATACTCCACCATCACCAATGAATACAATCACGTTTGGCTTATATTTAGGGAACTAAACAGCTGCTGCTAAGGATTGTAACCAGATGTTCCAGAATGATATGCAACAATTATGCTCATTTTTTTTAAAAAAAAACCATACTTCCCCCCCTTCCAAAAAAACCCTGCATGCTAATAAAGGGATGGCACCTCTTCTAAACCAATCGTTAATAAATCATAATGCGCCTTTTAAACTTCACACCCAACTACGCTCTGTGAAATGCTATTGCGCACACCAGGGGACAGAGGGAAAAGCGCGCACGCTTTGGAAAAGTCTTTGCTATATGAAACATTAATTGCTTAACAATGTGCCTTTTCCACTTGTGAAATTATTTTTTCTGAGCCTCTCTTTAAAAAAAAAAAAAAAAACCTATGGTAGACACAGCGAAGCTACCTACCATGATGAAAAGGTACATTGTCACCCATTTCTTTCTATTCTGCTGATTATCTGCCTGTTAGGTCTTTGGTGCTCTGTGAACTTGGCTGTTTTCTTGCAGACGTTTCATTACCCAAGTAGGTAACATCATCAGTGCTAGAAGAAAGTGGGGGGAGGAGGAGGAGGAGGTGGTGGTGGTGGTGGAGGAGGAGGAGGAGGAGGAGGACGATGACGACTATGGAATCCTTGGTATTCTCTGAACTTAGTTGTTTTCTTGCAGACGTTACATTACCCAAGTAGGTAACATTATCAGTGCTAGAAGGGAGTGGAGTTTGTGGAGAAAGGAGGAAGAAGGAAGAAGGAAGGAGGTGGTGGTGGTGATGGTGGTGGTGGTGGAGGAGGAGGACTATGGAGTCCACAGTACTCTCTGAACTTGGCTGTTTTCATGCAGACATTTCATTACCCAAGTAGGTAACATTATCAGTGCTAGAAGGGAGTGGAGTTTGTGGAGAAAGGAGAAAGAAGGAAGAAGGAAGGAGGTGGTGGTGGTGATGGTGGTGGAGGAGGGGGAGGACTATGGGGTCCACAGTACTCTCTGAACTTGCTTGTTTTCATGCAGACATTTCATTACCCAAGTAGGTAACATCATCAGTGCTAGAAGGGAATGGGATTTGTGGAGTGGAAGAAGGAGAAAGGAGAAAAGAGGAGGACTGTGAGGTCCTTGGTGGTCTCTGAGCTTGGTTGTTTTCTTGCAAACATCTCATTGCCCACCTAGGTAACATCATCAGGGCTCGAAGAGAGTGGGGTTTGCCTGATTCCTCTTATAAAATCACCCCATACTTCGCACTCATGAGTTAAATACCTAGAACTTACCCTTGAGTATCCCTATATAGCAGACAGTTTATGCTGTGCATTAAAAAAAGAAAACACCTGGCACATTTCCTTCAGATCCACTTAGACTTTGATGCAGATGAACATAAACTGGGAATAGCATCCAATAATCAGAACTCAAGTCGGCGGAGTTGGCTTTTTTATGATGATGTTAAAATCTCAGGGAAGAACCGACACAGAAAAAGTAACTGCTAGATTTCACTTCAGGGCAATTAAAAACAAGAAAGGATTCTATCCATTCCCATCAAAGCTTGAAAGGAGAATGAGTCATTCATGGAGCATGATGGAAAGACTTGGCTGAGAAATTCATTCCGTTTGCTTCTCGTAGCAAACCTATTTAATTCCGCAGTATGTATGCAAACAGCAGCTATTTGATTTCAAAGTGCATCTGGAAATGTGTATATTGGGGGCACACAGACATACATTTATTCAGGGGGAAGGGCTTTGCTAATCTGTCAATTACCAGATGGTTCTGGTTACAGAATTGATTTTTAACCCTGTTCATGAGATAGATAAGACCCCGATGTTGGGAAAGAGGGAAGGCAAAAGGAGAAAGGGAGGGCAGAGGATGAGATGGTTAGATAGTGCCACTGAAACTGTGAAGAGGGAAGAGAAGGACCAGGGTAGACATGATAGCAGTACAGATCAACTACCCAGTGGAAATACTGCATCCAGTTTTGGTCACCACACTATAAAAAAGAGGTTGAGACTGTAGAATAGCAATAGCAATAGCAGTTAGACTTATATACCGCTTCATAGGGCTTTCAGCCTTCTCTAAGAGGTTTACAGAGTCAGCATATCACCCCCACAGTCTGGGTCATTTCACCAACCTCGGAAGGATGGAAGGCTGAGTCAACCTTGAGCCGGTGAGATTAGCAATAGCAATAGCAGTTAGACTTATATACCGCTTCATAGGGCTTTCAGCCTTCTCTAAGAGGTTTACAGAGTCAGCATATCGCCCCCACAGTCTGGGTCCTCATTTTACCCACCTTGGAAGGATGGAAGGCTGAGTCAACCTTTGAGCCGGTGAGATTTGAACAGCCGAACTGCAGAACTGCAGTCAGCTGAAGTAGCCTGCAGTGCTGCACTCTAACCACTGCGCCACCTTGGCTCAAAAAGTGCAGAGAAGAGCAACCAGGATGATTAGGGAACTGGGGACTAAAACAGATGAAGAACAGTCTCAGGAACTGGGCATGGCTAATGAAGAGAAAGAATATTTAAAGGACTGCCACATAGAGGAGGGGGTCAAGTTATTTTTCCAAAGCACTTGAAGGCCAGACAAGGAATAACGGATGGAGCGTCAATCCAGGCGAGCTTGAACCCAGATGAGCTTCAATCCAGGAGAGCTACAACCCATTCTTGTGCTCTGCCGACAGCCTGTGAAGCTGTCAGCAGAGTCGGACAGTGAGGAGGGTTGGGGAGGAAGATGGGCCAGTCCTGGAGTCTGGGGAAGGCTCCGACAAGGGCTCTGTGTCAGAGGCAGAGAGGGGGCCAGGGCCATCTGGTAGTTACATGCTGCCTCCGGAACCTCCGGAGTCTGACATCAGTGCAGTGGTAGGTTTCAAAAATTTTGGACCCTCTTCTGTAGGTGTGGCCTGCTTTCTGCGTCCACTGGTGGAACCTCTTCTAACCGGTTCGGTAGATTGAAGAACCAGTTCTACCGAATAGATGTGAACTGGTAGGAACCCACCTTTGCATCAGTGAGGCAGAAGAACAGTGTGAGCCTGTTCCCAGTGTGCACATGCACAGAGCTGCCAGAGGGCAAGAACAAGTAAGAAAAAAAGGGCGACTCGAGAGTAAGGCTTGGAGATGATTGGCCCCTCCCATAAGACCTAAAAGAGGAGCCAGTGGACATGAGCCTTTGCAGGAAGCAGTTAATTCATATAGTTGGTTGAAGCTCTGAGAAGTCATGTTTGACTCTGTGCTACGTTTGGCTTTGCCAAATTAATTGGCGGTTAGGTCTCTGGCAATGTTTCAAGGGAGATAAAGGTGGGTGTTTATCAACATTCCCCTGAAAGACTGTGGCAACTTGAGCAGACATCTGTTGGAATCTTCACAGATAGTTTGTGAATCATTACGGGCTGTGAAGGACCATAGTTCACAGCCGTTTAAATAAAAGGGGGTTTGGGGGACTCAGATTGCGATTTATGCTTTCTCGGGAAGCCTAGGTCAAAACACCCAGGTTCTCTCAATCTTATGCTAAACCTTTCTCCTTGAGAAACTGATCTGCTTGTGAAAGCATTCTTACCTTTACCAACTTTAATATTCAACTGAAATGTCGATGGCTGCAACTAGATCGGTTGAATAAACTGTCTTTATTTTGATCGCTGGCACCAAAGTGGTACGATTCGATTTGATTTGACAAACCTAAGACCTACGTTTCGGTTGCCCCTTGGAGACCCTGTTGGCACTGGACCTCGTGAACCTTTTTCCAAAGAGGGGAACATTGAAGGCTGCATTATGCCAACTCCGAATCTCCATAGAGCCCGTAATTGAGCCTTCTGAAAAGTGGTGCCCTATCGGCACCCCCAGCTGAGGTGTGCAAAGGTTTGGGCTTTGACGTGAAATGGAAAAAACGTAGGTAACAAATGATTTCAGTTTGTTCCTTTCAGCCTTTTGCTTCCGTCCCACCTCCAAATTTCAGCCCGACAAAAAAAAAAAAAAAGCTACGGGGAATGCATAAAGGAAAATGCGCGGGGAGAAAAATAGAAGGGAGGGAGGAAAAAGCTTTGAAGGGGTGCAGAAACAAAGCAGACAAAGCATTCTCCTTCATGGGAAATTTGGAAATTGCAGTCCAACAAGCTTTTTCTGAACAGCGAGAAGTGACTCACAGCTCCCTCTCGCTGTTTGTGAAGCCTGGCTCTGGGAACGGAGTTGTGGGAAGAAGCAATGAAGTGGGACCTCCAGGAAGCTGTGGGGGCTGGTGATTAATAGAATAGCAGAGTTGGAAAGGACCCTGGAGGAAGAGGACCCCTGATTTTTTGAGGACCCCTGATTTTTTTTATAATGAATATTTTTATTTCCATTTTCATTTTCATAACACACACTCACATGTATACTATACATAGCCCGTATCATATAGTATTAAATAATAATTACATCAGTTCCTCTTGTCAACAATGCCCAGAAAAATAGAAACTCATTATAGCTCTTCTGCTCTCCATACACCTCTTTCTTCTACCACCCTCCAACTTTCTATCTTCCCTCCATCATCCTTTTCTACTCTACTTCCCCTCCCTTTCTACTACTCCTCTCTCTACAATCCACTCCTCCTTAACCTTCTCATCTTCCCCCCTTACCCTCTCTCCTATCCTTCTCTTCCCATCTTTCTTCTCCCTTCTATTTCCCACTCCTCCTCTCCTGAGGACCCCTGATTTAGTGCAATATAAAAAACGCAGATAATTTTTCTGCGGACCACCAAAATTTTCTCGCAGTCCACCAGTGGTCCATTTCTCCTTAGTTGTAGGTTGGTTTCTCTCCTTGTTTAGTTTCCACCCATTGCTTTTTGTCCAGATGTTCTTCTAGATCTTCCCAGACCTTCCCAAGAGACAGGATGACAAAAGTGTGACTAGCTAGCCTTCAAAACTGTGGTACGCACTCTGGCGTGGCGGAGTTCATCTAACAAATCACGCTGGAGGTAAACGGCATCTTCAAGTGTGTAGGTTTAAACGGGGCAATGTTCCTATTAATAATGGAGCTTAATTAAGACTTCTATCATGTTTTTTAATGAGAAAAAAAAATTGAAAGTCCTTCTGGAATTTTCCCCATCAAATTAATATTGAGACTTTAGACATTATTACAAGTAGTGTTACAAGAATTAAAATTAGGTCTAAATTAGGATGTGCCACTTTGGGGGGGGGGTTGTTGTTGTTGTTGTTGTTGTTTTAAAAAACCACAGCTTGCTAGAATTATATTACACGCTTTCAACTTTAATCAGAAAGTAAGGATCCTAAATGATTTGCAAAATCTACTTTCAGAGAATGTTCCGCCGGACTTTAAAAATATGACTTTTTTAAAAAAACAAAATGTTGACTGAATTAGTCACAAGAAACTGATGAAAAGATATCTTAAAACCTAATAAGCAGGGGGTTGGACTAGAAGACCTCCAAGATCCCTTCCAACTCTGCTATTCTGTTATTCTGACAATTTTGTTTCGGGATGAGAAACACCACCACAATCTTTTCATACCAAAATCCACTGAGAACATCTTTTCCCTCCCAAACCCACAACATTCATAGCCATTTTCTTTCCTTTTTCTGCAATTAACACCTTGAATGAGAGTTGGGTACCTTCAATTATTGCATCACGCCAAGATTTATGACTGGAGTTTATCATCCATTTCATTGTCCTTACTGATTTAGCCTCTGAAACAACGGGGTGTCCAACCTTGGCCACTTTGAGTCCTGTGGACTTCAACTCCCAGGATTCCTGGGGAATTCTGGGAGTTGACATCCACATGTTTTAAAAGTGGACTTTTAAAAGGTTGGACACCCCTCCTCTAAAATCACCAACGGGTCCAAAGGGACACACCAAGCAAGCAATCTCATATGAGTCTCCTCAGGAGAAAGCGCTAGTCCTTTCAATTGTCTTTACTCCACATGGATGTGAGAAGTAGGACCCAAATGTTGTGTTTGTAATGTTGTTACCTTGTACTGTGCTAAAGAGAGTCGGAAGTTGGTGCCTTTTTCTTATTTCCCCCTCCCGTTACACTATATCCCCTCTTCTTCCCTTCTTCCTCTTACTTTTCCATGTTTTTTTTTCTTTCTTTGTATTTTACACCTCCAGAAAGTAATAAAACAAGTTAAGTTGAGAAGTAAGACCCATGAGGTAGCCACGTTTTTTGCCTTGATAAGTCAACTTGATTTGAGGAAAATGATACTACCTCTGGATTCTCCAGCTGCTAAATGTGCGCCCTTCAGTTGTTAAGAGAGAGTTGCTCCATTTTGTGACTTTCCTTGACCCAGTGGCTAGGCTTGTCAGAAGGTCCCAAAGGGGGACCCCACGATACCGCAACCATCACCAATGTGAGTCAGTTGTCAAGCAGCTGCATATTGATCCTGTAACCATGGTTGCAAGTGTGAAAACTGGTCATTGCTTTTGTATTATAATACTAGATGTTGGATAACCATTTGTCTGAAGTGGTGTAGGGTTTCCTGCCTAAGCAGGGGGTTGGACTAGAAGACCTCCAAGGTCCTTTCCAACTATGTTATTACATTGTGTTGTGTTGCGTTGCGTTGCATTGTATTAGTATTAGTATTCTTTTTCATATCACACAGAGAATTTGACAATTAACATGCTCAGGGCAACATGGTAAAAATTAAAATACACGATACACATATAAAACTTCTAAAGGGTGAGCCCACTTACAGCTTAACAAAGTAATTTGTAGTCTGCACACACCCACACACATTTTACTCTGCTGTTTTAATTGCTTGGATCATTTTTACTTGACATTTTAAATTTCATTAGCTGCCTTGATTACCTTTTAGGTGGAGAAAGACAGGATTTTTAAAAAGCCCGAGATATTAAAATAAGCAAATAAACAATTAAAACCAAAGCAGAATGCAAAAAAAAACCCGAACCTAAAAGATTTAGCCCAGGTGGAATAGATCAGCGTTTTCTGAGGGGAAACCAGCTAAATACAACAAAACATCCATGAACTCAACAGAGCAATAAATGGCACATGTCACCTGAAAAGGTGGCAAAGACAAATCAACCAAATGTTGGAAATGCCATCAAACGCCAGGGTGGTATTATCACATGTGGTGGACATGTGTAAAAGAGAAAAAATACTGGGCAAGAATTCGAATGTGGTTGGAGAAGATGACGCAGCAACATATTGACTTAAAACCTGAATTGTTCTTGTTGGGCATCTTAACCAGGGAAATGTAGTTTAAAAAAAAATGTATATTTGATTATTCATGTAATAACTGTGGCTAGAATTGTATTTGCACAAAATTGGAAAGCTGAAGAAATCCCTAAAGATGAAAATGTGATTAAGAAAATATTAGATTGTGCAGAAAGGAGTTAAATTAACTCCAGCAATGAAAGGAAAGGAAGCATCTGATTATTATAATATATGGGGGTTATTTTATCATTGGCTAGAAAATGAATATGGATAAAAAGTACCAAATTAAATAATTTAGGAAGAGAAATGTTATAAAGGAGATAGTTAAGCTATAATGTTAAAATAAGAATAGATGTATATAAAGAATTTGGTGGTAAGCTATAACTATTATGACACAAAAAAATTGTACCCAGATGACACGCTGATTAATGAAGGATGAAATGTTTGTTTTAAAGGGAAAAAGAGAGAGAGGGTAGGAAGGAGAAGAAAGAGGGTAGGAGTAGGGGAGAGGTAAGGGAAGGAAGAAGGGGAAGGAAAGGAGGAAGGAAGTAGAGAAGGAAGGGAGGGAGAAAAGAAAAGAAAGAGAAAATAAGGTGGTGTCATAGCAGGTGCGAAGGATGGTAAACAAAGCATTCCAAACTATACCTTATAACCTTTTAAATGGAATAATAATAATAATAATAATAATAATAATAATAATAATATAAGAATGGCAAAGAAAAAGAATAACCATGTGAATGTATACCTATAATTGTATGTAAGAGAATAAATGACAGTAAGAATATAAAGCACAATAGAGGTAAACAATATTTGGTTATAAATAGCTAAGTATAAGTAAATATAGAATTGTACATAAAAATGGATAACGAATAAGGAGACCATGAATGCAAGATAGAAATGTATAGAAGGGAAAACACTAACTGCAAAGAAACCGATTCGGAACTGCTGTATGATATACGATGGAACTTATTGTTCCTATGTTGTTTTTAACTCATGTGTTTGTTTCTGTTGATGTGTTTATGTGTTTAAAATAAAAATTTATATATAATAAAGGGGAAAAAATAAAGAACTTTTATAAAAAAGAACCCTCAACAGAGCAAGAAGGCTTTTTAAGCAATTTACACAGATTTAAGCTAAGCCACCCACCATGACTAAAACCGTATTCCAGATTAAAATCTCCTCCTGCCTGTTAAACCCTAGATCTGTCATTGGACGTGTGAAATTTAGCCGGGGATAAGTCAGGGCAGAGGATGACTCAAGCTGATGCTGCATCTGAGCCACAGCTAGATGGCACAGGTTCCTGCCATGCCAAGTCATATTTTAGCCAGCCTGAAGCTAATTTGAAATCGTTTCTCAACCCACCGAAGCGGATGGGAGCTCCGAGAAGCCAATGGCCCACCAACTAGCCCGGAATGCATCTAGCTTTATAGCATCGTGTTGGCTGTCCTTATGTTGGATCCGTCAAGCTTTGACGGCTGGTGGTGGCCTTGTGTAAGCAGAAGGAAAGAAATCTGCTTTAATTGAATTGAATGGTAATTGCTTGGGTTTTAAAGAGCAGCAATGGGGGGGAAAAGGGACCCTTTTTGTGCTGGGTAGAATAAGTTCTCTTGTGTTTTCTTTTTTTCCTACTTCTCATTCAACTCAAGGAAAGGTAATTTGCTTTTGGAAGGTCTGCTTGAAGGAGGGGACCATTTTCTGGCAGATGGAGTATGGGAGTTGACACTCCTTTTGAGATGTCCAGGGATGGATGCAACATCTTAGTTCTTTTAAAAACTCCTCTCTCTCTCCCCCACTCTCTCTCTCCCTCTCTCTCTCCTGCTCTCTGTTTCTCTCTGTCTTTCTTTATCTCTCTGTCTTTCTGTCTCTCTTTGTCTGTCTCTTACTTTCTCTGTCTTTCTCTGTGTGTGTCTCTCCGTGTCTCTCTTTGTCTCTCTCTCTCCCTCTCTCTCTCCCGCTATTTCTCTCTGTCTTTCTCTATCTCTGTCTCTGTCGCTGTCTCTCTGTCTGTCTCTCCCTATCTCTCTCTCAGTCTCTGTCTCTTACTTTCTCTGTCTTTCTCTCTGTGTCTCTCTCTCTCTTTCTCTCTCTCTCCCTCTCTCTCTCCCGCTCTCTGTTTCCCTCTGTCTTTCTCTATCTCTGTCTCTCTCTCTCTGTCTCTCCTTATCTCTCTCTGTCTCTGTCTCTTACTTTCTCTGTCTTTCTCTCTGTGTATCTCTCTGTCTCTCTGTCTCTCTGCCTCTCCCTCTGTCTCTCTCCCGCTCTCTGTTTCTCTCTGTCTCTCTCCCTCTCTCTCTCTCAATCTCTGTCTCTTACTTTCTCTGTCTTTCTCTCTGTGTGTCTCTCTCTGTGTATCTCTCTATGTCTCTCTCTCTCTCTCTCTCTCTATCCCTCTCTCTCTCTCTATCCCTCTCTCTCTCTCTCTCTCTCTCAATCTCTGTCTCTTACTTTCTCTGTCTTTCTCTCTGTGTGTATCTCTCTGTGTATCTCTCTTTGTTTCTCTATGTCTCTCTGTGTCTGTCTGTCTGTCTCTCTTCCTCTCTGACTTGCTGCCTCTGGATATCTGGAGAAAATTCTTCCCAGAGGTTTCCTGGATTACATTGTTGGTCTTTCGCTACGAGAGACGTCCTGCCCTTGAAAAATTGTTGGGAAGTTTTTCCTTCTCTCCGGAGAGATCAATTTCATTGGGCACAAATGAAGCAGGGAACTGGGAAGAGCCATTGGTGCCCAACTTGCAGTTTTATGGCCCTGAAAACCAACATCTTTGTTCCTAGTAGCATCCTGGGGAGAATTAATAGCATTTGCCAATCTCTATTGCAGAGGGAAATCCTTGATTGCTTGCTTTTTCTCTTTTTCTCTCTTTCCCTTTTCCCCTTCCTTCCTTCCTTTCCTCCTTCTTCTATTTCTCCTTCCCTTCTCTCCCCCTCTAATTCTCTTCCCCCTCTAATCCCTCCATCCATCCCTCCTTCCTTCCCTCCCTTCTCCTTTCCTTCCTTCCCTTCCTTCCTTCCCTCCCTCCCTCCCCCTTCCTTCCTTCTTTCTTTCCCAGGACCACAATTTCTAGTACATTCTGAGAATAAGGAAGCCTTAATGACTATAATCTAAAGTAAATCATGCGCAAGATGAAAGCTTAAAGGGACACGGAAATCTCATTCTACTCCCATTTTCTTCTACATTTATTAATGAGCTAAAGTCATCAATATACTCACAGTTTATTGAGCAAGAACAAAATGTTAATATCAAAACTTTCCCTGCAGGTGGTGACATTCTAAACTAGAAGAATGAAAGAGAACTAACTCTTGGCGGGCTTAAGAGACCCAGCAGGGCAGTTTCCAGAGGAAGCCAAGTCAGAGGGTGAAATCTGAACAATAGAATGTCAGAAAAAAGATAAATTAAATATGCCATTTTTAAAAAAAACAATCTATAGTTGCATAAAGTAAATCTCAATATAAAATGTGCACCCATTTATATTTCCTATTTATCTTCGGTCATCCACTATCAGCTTCTGCGCATGGGCGTCGGGGTGAGTGGGCGGAGCCTCCTGCCACCGCTACCACTGGTTCGCCCAATCCGGGCCAAGCCAGGAGCAACCCACCTCTGATTGGAAGACTGGCATCATGTTTCCCCTGGTCCTTCTCTTCCCTGGACTAGCCATGCCCAGTTCCTGCAACCGTCCATCGTATCTTTTAGCCTCCAGTCCCCTAGTCATCCTGGTTGCTCTTCTCTGCACTCTTTCTAGAGTCTCAACATCTTTTTTATAGTGTGGTGACCAAAACTGGATGCAGTATTTCCACTGGGAAGTTGATCTATACTGGGAGTGTGCAAGGTAGCTGTGATTAGTATCATGGTTATTATTAAAGTCACACACCGCACATCTCACTTAAGTGGCTCTTTGCTTTTGAGAAGGTGCTCTAAACCCCAGAGGTGATGCCTGCCCCTCTGGTTAGCACCCTTCTCTACTTTTCAGTCACTAGAAGGCGCATTAGCACACTGAAAGATCAGATAGAGATCTTTTGGGTGGGGAAAAAAAATGTGACAGATTTGCTTCTTCCTAAGAGCCGAGGTGGCGCAGTGGTTAAATGCAGCACTGCAGGCTACTGCTAGATCAGCAGTTCAGCGGTTCAAATCTCACCGGCTCAGGGTTGACTCAGCCTTCCATCCTTCCGAGGTGGGTAAAATGAGGACCCAGATTGTTGGGGGCAATATGCTGACTCTCTGTAAACCGCTTAGAGAGGGCTGAAAGCCCTATGAAGCGGTATATAAGTCTACTGCTATTGCTATTGCTTCGGTCTTTAAAAGCCAAGTTTCTTTCCCCCAAAGCGGCTTTGAAGGGGGTGCTTCACTTATTACCAAATGAAAGCGTCGTTTCAAAACCCCCGCGCAGCCCAAGAGCCTCGGTTAGCAAAATACACATGTCCACGCACACCCCTGCTGATTTCCATAGTTAAAAAATCTTCTCTCACCAGAAGTCATAAAAGATTTAAATGGGCAGCTGTTTCCCTGCAGCCTGGGGCAACGTTGATTTTTTAGAACAAACACAAACAATAAACTCAGGTCCCTCTGCAAAGTATTATTAGTTTAAACTGCGAGAGCCGCCTCCTCCCTTGGAGCTGCTATTCCAAACATTGTTAAGCTGGCAAGCTCTTCTGGGAGTTTGCTCTAACGTTGAGAAACAGAGGCAAACCCTGGTACATTTTTTGGACATGACACCATCGGCCTCGAATTATCCACGCTGCTCGGGGTGAGGGAGAATAAACGACCCAGCTGGATTTTATTTTTTTTAAAAAAAAGGTTGGGTTCGTTGGAATCTTAGGGTGGGGTAGAAACAGGGAAGAAAAAGCCGAACTGAGAAATCAATTGTGACTTTCAAAGCCGCAGCATTTGACTTGGGGCGGGACAAAAATGCTTCGATAAAATTATGGGCATTCAAATGTTCAAGGGGTAAAAATAGAGCGCTGGCAATTTGGTGCGATGCCCATTTCCATAAACATTAGACTGTCCTGTTCTGCTGGCAGGAAGTCAGAAGGGTGCAATTTAGGGGAGCCTATTATGGGAAATGTATGTTCTCTCTGAAAAGCAAAAAACTTGATCCTTGGAATTGTGCTGGTCTTGTTTAGTAAAGCATATGGGAGGGGAAAAATGAGGGGAGCCCAAATCACTGACTGTGGTGTTCTTCTAAGTTACCCATCTCGTTAACCATGTCTTGTTAAATGTCCATAATAGATGGGGGTTCATTTATCAGGTTGGGTCCAAATCTATCAAACCTTATAATATTTAGATATCAGGATCAAAAAAGATTCTTCATAAATTGCATGACCACAGGATAGTGCGAACAGCCCAGAGGTGGGTTCCTACCAGTTCGCACCTATTCGTCAAATCTACTGAACCAGTTAGAAGAGGTTCCACCAGTGGACCCGGAAAACAGGCCACACCTACAGAAGAGGTTCCAAAAATTTTTGAAACCCACCACTGGTCCTTGGATATGATTATTCGACACTGTCATGCTCATATTTATAAAACTCAGTGCCTCTGTGAAAGGTAAGGATGACTACTGCGTTTGTGGTGCAATCAGAACATTGCGTGTGTTGAAGTTGTTTTAACGCAAACCAAAGATGCCTTTCAAAAAAGAAATTTACATCATATTCTTATGCATGCCAGTGCTATGTGTGAGGTAATTTAAGGTGGTTCTGACAAGTGTCGTTGGCATCTTTATATCCGGTCACATGGGCGGCAAGCCACTCCCACAAAGGAGGCCACACCCACAGAGTAGGTTCGAACAATTTTTGAAACCCACCACTGGAACAGCCATGAAAGACGACAGGTTGCCAAATGCCCGAAATGCAATCATGGCACTACAGGTAAGGGTGTGTGTGTGTGTGTGTGTGTGTGTGCATGCACGCATGTGCAGCCATCAGAACTATGCATCAGAACTTAGACATATGGACTGCTTCATGGTGCTTTACAGCCCTCTCTAAGAGTCAGCATATTGGGCCCAACTATCTGGGCACAGGTGGAATTCACCCAGTTCTGACAGGTTCTGGAGAACCAGTAGCAGAAATTTTGAGTAGTTTGGGGAATGGACAAATAGGCTGGCCATGCCCCGGCTGCCTCCCAGCCTCCCAGCTGATCTTCTTTTGTTGCCCTGGACAGGAGAAAGGAGCTTGAAAACGGGCTAGTGGGGTGGGGAGGGAATGAGGATTTGGCAGTATCCTTCCCCTGCCATGCCCACAAAGCCACACCCACAAAGCCACATCATGTCCACAAAGCCATGCCCACAGAACCGGTAGTAAGAAAAAAATTGAGTCCCACTACTGAATTTTACCCACCTTGGAAGGATGGAAGGCTGAGTCAGCCTTGAGCCTGGTGAGAGTCGAACTGCCAAATTACAGGCAGACGGCAGCTGGCAATCAAGTAGCCTGCAATACTGCATTCTAACCACTGCGCCACTGCAGCTCATAATACGTTGATCACAAAAACAAATGGACTCCTCCTGGTTTAGCGGTGGCCCTTTAGCTGGGATTTTCAAGGGTATCTTTGTCTAAAGATAAAAGCTGGAATTATGCTTCCCTTCCCGTGTCCTTCAAACCTGCCTGGCAATCTTGAATTCAGGAAGTGCCGTTTGGCGCTGCGCTACAACTGTGTATTTATAATTTAAGACTTGGTGTCTTTGATGAAGTGGAGATCAAGATTGCAATGTGTTAATCCCTGTAACACTCCACAAACACTTATGCTGTAATAAGCCAATCTTTAAAGAAGCAGAAGGCTCTTGTTGTTTGAACAGGCGCTAGGGAACATGTAGGCCAGGTCGGCGAGAACAATTCAAGTGGCAAATGACTTGAATTGATTTTGGGGTATTAGGTCAACCGCATTCAAATCTCTTTCGGTTGATTTGGATGTTTTCTGCTCACCCATGCCTGTCTTTCATTGGCTCATTTCAAAGGTCCAAATTCCATCCATTTGCTTCCTTGATAAAAGGTAAATATTCCCCTTGCTCATCGTTCCTCTCTAAGTGGTTTACGGAGTCAGCCTATTGCCCACAACAACCTGGGTCTTCATTTTACCAACCTCGGAAGGATGGAAGGCCGAGTCAACCTTGAGCCAGTCAGGATTGAACTGCTGGCAGTTGGCAGAATTAGTCTGCAATGCTGCATTCTAACCACTTGGTTTGGTTTATTAGATTTATATGCCGCCCTTCTCCCAAGGACTCAGGGCGGCATACAACATTAAAAGAAACACATAATACAAAAGTTTAAAAAAAATTAACTTGCCCCATCATGCCTCAACATTTGAGACCAACATTTTCGGGATTCAAGTTTTGCACTTAAATTCAAAACTTCACTCTTCATGAGATTGTAAGCAGAAAGAGGGCAGAGATTCCTCTGAAATGTAAGAACAACATCTGAAAAACAGATTAGGTTGGCCTTGAGAAGTTCTTGAGTCATACTGCTCTGCCTAAGGGCTACAGGAATTTCTTAGTAATGCCCACATTTTTTGAAACAAAAAAAACTTGGAGAAGGTTTTTAAAAAAAACAGACAGTCGGATCAGCTCAACTCTCCAGCAATTAGCCTGAAGTTTTCTGAAACTCTAATAGATACAGTTCTTCACAGTTCAAACTTTGTGATGAACAACAGCAATTAATGGAGCTAAGCAATATTCCAATACTTCTTGGCAATATAAGGTTGAAGATAGTTGAACTCTTCTGTGTTCTTATTCCTTTATTGGCACTTAAACTCCAGCAGTGCCAGATGAATCATGGAAGTCAGAAGTAAATATCAGGGCCCAGCAACAGTACATTAATTGTTTGTTAAGTCACAAGATTTGATGGCGAAAGATTTATTTAACTCATCCCAGTGCTGGACAAAACTAACAGCCTTGAGAAATGTAGCAGAGTGATCTAGTTTCTACCAGTAAGGCTTTTTTGTTAAAACAAAAAAAAATCAATTTATCGACTTCGCTGGGTAATTTTTAGGACTTGGTGTCCACTGAGTATCCACAGAAAAATCTTGTTTGCTTACTGTGGAATGTTTTTCTTGATTCAGTCGACATATTTCTATACCAGAGGAATGGGGGTTATCGTCATATAATGGGGTTAGGCAAAACAGCTGTACAGGCACTTCACGAGTTATGACAATTAATTTAGTGACCGTTCAAAACTACAACAGCTCTGAAAGAATGGACTTACGACTGTTTTTCAAGGACTACCTGTACCAAAAGTGTTTTTTCCCCCCAGGGAAATTGACTTATGGACGTTTTTTTCATAAAAAAAGGTTTTCAGGACGATCTGCATTTTTGTAAAGGCAGCTCAAAAGTTGTAACCAAAAAGGGTCTGTGACCATTTATCACCGGCATGGCCGTCTCGCCACAGTCAACTCTCCATGGCTGTCTGACAACAGGACAACTCTCTTGTGGGATGAGAGCTACACTAACACCAAAGAAATGGTGGAATAGTATCTTTAAAGAAAGAATGCCAAAGGAGGGAAGAATGAAATGGGAATGGCAAAAATTAAAATGATTTTTTTTTTATTTAAAACAATTAAATAGAATTGTTAAATTGTCCCATAATCAGTTGTCCCGTGGTGAATTGGCCATGGCGAGTTGCCATGGTGAATTGGATGCAGCAAGTTGGCCATTGTGAGTTGGCCATAGTGAGTTGGCCATGATAAGTTGGCCACAGCAAGTTGGCCATGGTGAGTTGGCCATGGTGAGTTGGCCATGGTGAGTTGGCTATGGTGAGTTGGCCATGGTGAGTTGGCCATGGTGAGTTGGCCATGGTGATTAGCCATGATAAGTTGGCCACAGCAATTTGGCCATGGTGAGTTGGCCATGGTGAGTTGGCCATGGTGAGTTGGCCATGGTGATTAGCCATGATAAGTTGGCCACAGCAAGTTGGCCATGGTGAGTTGGCCATGGTGATTAGCCATGATAAGTTGGCCACAGCAAGTTGGCCATGGTGAGTTGGCCATGGTGAGTTGGCCATGGTGAGTTGGCCATGGTGAGTTGGCCATGGTGAGTTGGCCATGGTGAGTTGTCAATGATAAGTTGGCCACAACATGTTGGCCATAGTGAGTTGGCTGCAGCAAGTTGGCCATGGTGAGTTGGCCATAGTGAGTTGGCTGCAGTAAGTTGGCCATGGTGAGTGGGCTGCAGCAAGCTGACTATGGTGAGTTGGCCATGGCTCTGGCTTCCCCATTGACTTTGCTCCTCAGAAGGTCGCAATTCCAACATTGCCACCGTCATAAATATGAGCCAGTTGCCAAGCACCCAAATTTTAAACACATGACCCCTGGGATGCTGCAATGGTGGTAAGAGAGAAAAATGGTCATAAGTCATTTTTTCCCAGTACTGGTCACTAAATGAATTGTTGAGGTCTACCCATATATAAGTTGAGGACCAGCTGTATAGGTACATGCATACATTGCACTGCTATATTTTGTGGCCTCCTGTCATTTTTTGATCCCTGGTGATTGTATGGACAAATCTTTGAGGTTATCTCGGCAATGGAAACTGGTTTAGAACTGGTTTGCCATTGCTTCCTTCCTAGGTTTGAGTGTAGGTGACTGCCCAAGGTCAGCAGAGCTTGGAAATATGACTTTGTGTTTCTCAACACTACATCAAACTGACTCTTGCTACTGTTGGTTATTCTAAAATTATGGTGCCATTTGCCATGAACGCAGACAGATGTAGATGCAGAGAGCTCATCTGGAGGCTTTTTAATGTGACCACTAGGCCATTCTCCCAAGGAACTTTACTCTGCAGCTGGTTGGGTGAAAGATCATTATCCAAAGAAACCACAGCTGGGCAAGATCTGGCAAAAAAAACATGAATGCTGTCTGATAAACATGATTCTGCTCCAATTATCTTCTGTTGCTTCTATTTCCTTTGTCCTTTCGGCCAGCTGCATTAGGAGCCTTTCTACATCTGAGTCCCCCCCCCACCCAAAAAAAACCCCACCATGTTGGGGTGAATTTCTGTGCAAACACAAATTACATTTCTGCTGATGTGCCACAGAAGTAATGTGTGGTCAGGAGCCCAGAGGTTGGCTCTCGGGAATGGCATGTGGGAATGACTTTGAGGACAGGAAGAAGAGTAAACAACGTCAGAACAATCAGCAGCTGAGCCTGCAGAATGAAAGAGTTGGAAGGGACCTTGGAGGTTTTGTAGTCCAACACCCTGCTCAAACAGGAAAACCTACACATGAGGCAGTAGTGGGATTCAAACAATCTTTACTACCCGTTCTGTGGGCTTGGCTTGGTGGGCGTGGCAGGGGAAGGATACTGCAAAATCCCCATTCCCTCCCCACTCCAGGGGAAGGATACTGCAAAATCCCCATTCCCTCCCCACTCCATGGGAAGGATACTGCAAAATCCCCATTCCCTCCTCACTCCAGAGGAAGGATACTGCAAAATCCCCATTCCCTCTCCACTCCAGGGGAAGGATACTGCAAAATCCCCATTCCCTCCCCACTCCAGGGGAAGGATACTGCAAAATCCCCATTCCCTCCTCACTCCAGGGGAAGGATACTGCAAAATCCCCATTCCCTCCCCACTCCAGGGGAAGGATACTGCAAAATCCCCATTCCCTCCCCACTCCAGGGGAAGGATACTGCAAAATCCCCATTCCCTCCGCACTCCATGGGAAGGATACTGCAAAATCCCCATTCCCTCCTCACTCCAGGGGAAGGATACTGCAAAATCCCCATTCCCTCTCCACTCCAGGGAAAGGATACTGCAAAATCCCCATTCCCTCCCCACTCCAGGGGAAGGATACTGCAAAATCCCCATTCCCTCCTCACTCCAGGGGAAGGATACTGCAAAATCCCCATTCCCTCCCCACTCCAGGGGAAGGATACTGCAAAATCCCCATTCCCTCCTCACTCCAGGGGAAGGATACTGCAAAATCCCCATTCCCTCCTCACTCCAGGGGAAGGATACTGCAAAATCCCCATTCCCTCTGCACTCCAGGGGAAGGATACTGCAAAATCCCCATTCCCTCTCCACTCCAGGGGAAGGATACTGCAAAATCCCCATTCCCTCCCCACCCCACAATCCTGCTTCCAACTCTGTTCTCCTGTGCAGGGCAACAAAAGAAAACCCAGCTGATCAGCTGGGACTCAGGAGACAGTGAATAGATTGGGGGCAGGGCCAGCCAGAGGTGTTATTTGCTGGTTCGCCAAACTACTCAAAATTTCTGCTACCAATTCATCAGAACCAGTCAAAACCGACAGAATACCACCTCTGAAATGAGGGTGCGGCAAACATTTCAGAAGACAATGTCCCTAGTTTCTTGATCTGCAGAGGCAGGGGAAGAAACTTGCCCTGCAGAGGCTGGGGAAGAGACTTGCAAGATTCTGTTAATGTAAGCTTGCTGTAAATTTAGAACAAGTTGCAACAGCAGGGCTGACATCAATCTTGCAAGCCTGAAACACGCAGATTTGTGAAGCCAGAAGAAGAACAAACATTGGTAGCTTCCATAGATCAGAATCGGCAGCCTGGTAACCCCGCCAAGCATTTCATTTTAAGCTATGGGGTTTCATCCCAAATGTTCAGAAACTGCCACCAATTCTTCTTCCTGTCCTCTATACATCACCAGGTACACCAAGAACAAGAAGCCACATTTCCCCTCCTGCCCTCTCAATTGCAAATTGACAACAGCCCAAAAAAATGAAAAGTAAAAAGAGAGAAGTGGGGGGGGGAGGGAGAAAAGAAAAACTCATCCTTCAATCTGTTTTGTAGCTTTCAATATATTCATTTTTTATCTCCTCGCTCGGGGCTCCATTGTCAGCACGTGAAAAGGATACCGAGTTCAGCAGCTACATCAGCAAGAATCAAGCTCCATATATTACTGTCGGGAGCTGGTCGACTTTTCAATAGCTTAAACAGATCCCGTGCCATCACCTTTGTGGCATAAATATTACAGTGAAATGGAAACGGTTGCAGCTAGGAATGCATTAAGGCAGGGATTGCCCAACTTCGGCAACTTGTAAGGCATGGGAACTTCAACTCCCAGAATTCCCTAGCCAACCATGCTGGATGGGGAATTCTGGAAGTTGGAAGTCCCCGAGTCTTAAAGTCGCCAAGGGTGGACACCCCTGAATTGAAATTTCAGATTGTAACAACACATGGACAACTTAACTTGCGATCGTGGGTGCACCTCGGTTCACCCACGTAACACCTATCCTCCGCGAGCTGCACTAGCTGCCTATTGGTCTTCGGATACGCTTCAAGGCGCTAGTCGTCACTTATAAAGCCCTTCATGGTATTGGACCTGGGTACTTGAGAGACCGCCTGCTGCCAATTACCTCCAATAGACCGATCAGATCCCACAGATTAGGCCTCCTCCGAATTCCATCCGCCGGCCAATGCTGACTGGCGACTACCCGGAGGAGAGCCTTCTCTGTGGCTGCTCCGACCCTCTGGAACGAGCTCCCCGTGGAGATTCTAACCCTCACCACCCTCCAGGCCTTCCGCAAAGCCCTTAAAACCTGGCTGTTCCGACAGGCCTGGGGCTAAAGAGCTTTTGCCCCCCTCCTCAAATGGTATGGTTGTTGTGTGTTTTTAAATTGTGTATTGTTATGTTCGTCTTTTTATCCCCTGTCTGTACCCCCTTCCCTGACTGAATTGTGAGCCGCCCTGAATCCTCTTTGGGGAAAAGGGCAGCATATAAATGTAATAAATCCAATCCAATCCAATCCAACTAAAGGGCAAGAGTTGGAAGCAAGGGGAATGGAGCAAAGCCGTGAAGCTGAAAAGATGTGAACTATAGAAGAGGGCAGATTAATATTTGTGGTTTTAAACCATTTGATGTCCGTTCATTAGATTGGAAGGGGGTACAGATGGGTTTCATGAAAGCTTTCATGATGAATTGAATGGATTCCGCAGGAAACGTATTATACGGTGGTCTTCGACATATGACTGAGCCCAGTGACTGTTCAAAGTTGCAAGGGACTCCCAACAAAGTGCCCATTCTGAAAATAGTGAAGGACCAGCCTGTGGTGCTTCTGCCAGTGAAAAGGGAGCTCGGGAGGGTCACATGCAGTTCTCGCGAGCTCCATTTTCACTCGCCGAGGGTTACAGGAGGCCGTCGCAACTGAAAACAGAGCTTGTGAGGGCTATAGGTGGCACTCCTTGCTCCCAGTGGTGGGATTCAAATAATTTAACAACCGGTTCTCTGTCCTAATGACCAGCTGGGTAGGCTTGGCTCAGTGGTCATGTGACTGTGTGGGCGTGGCCAACTCAAGGTCACTCAGGCCGATGGGCGCTTCGCCTTAGCTGTTCCAATGTAATAAGGGTTAACCGTAGAGGCAGTTTCTGTAATCAGGGCAATAAAGATGAGGCTAGAAACAACACCAGAATGTTCCCTTCCTGCCTTCCTTACAGGATTAGCCCTGTAAAGTGGGGAAAAAAACAAAAGGAGATTTCTTCCAACAACCGGTTCTCCGAACTGCTTAGAAAGTTAACAGCCGGTTTTCCCGAATAGGTGCGAACTGGCTGAATCCCACCACTGTTTACACCATTTTTGCTGGCAGAGGGTTGCAGGAGGCTGTGGCAGCTGAAAACAGAGCTCGGAAGCCCGTTTTTGCTGGCAGAGCACTTGGGCCGCCACAGGTACCCCCGACATGAGTGACATTGAGCTGGCCACACCCACCGTGGCCATGCTCACCCCAGACCCTGGAGGTCAAACAAAATCCTGATGCAGCCCCCCATGAAATCGAGTTTGACTCCCCTGATGTAGAATGCACACGCTCTGAGGGATTTACAAAGCTTCCTCCATTTCAGAAAAAAAAAAATAAGGAGGGGAAAATTCTCAATAAATTCCTCATAAAAAAAGCCATGATCATAGTTTTGTTTACATCGGCAGTTAAAGGAAATAAACCAAATGCACAGACCTATATTCTTGTACTCTAAAGATCAGAAAAATCTATTTGTCTCCCATAGAGATACCTATATTACCGCCTTGCCCTTTAAAAACAATTGGAAAACCACTGTGGAAGATGCCAAATAAAAAAAATTGTAAAAATTGACTAAAGAGCTTACAAACTGATTCGTAGCGCAAGGGAAAAAAATGGAGTCCCATTCTAAATTGCACGAGGAAGGATACTTATTTAATACAGTATTGAAATGAGCAGGTTATAGTTGCTCTGCTTTCTGAAATGTAGGAAGAAGAAAATGAAAAATCAATTTCTCAACTTGAATTGTTTTCAACTTTGTAGTGTTAAAGAGAGCGGGCTTTGACGATCGTTTTAGAGGATATTAAAATGTGCATTGGGTAAAGAATGCATAAAGAATGTTTATTAATGGGTGCTGTATTATGCAAATATGATTCTAATATGGGATAGCCGTGCATTAATTAATTACTCCCTGGTGTTGTTAGAGAGCCGAGGTGGCGCAGTGGTTAGAGTGCAGCACTGCAGGCTACTTCAGCTGACTGCAGTCCTGCAGTTCGGCTGTTCAAATCTCACCGGCTCAGGGTTGACTCAGCCTTCCATCCTTCCGAGGTGGGTAAAATGAGGACCCGGATTGTTGTTGGGGGGCGATATGCTGACTCTGTAAACCGCTTAGAGAGGGCTGAAAGCCCTATGTAGCGGTATATAACTCTAACTGCTATTGCTAAAAGCAAAACTGAGAAACTCAGGTGTAAATATCTGGTCTACACTACCCTGCTTTGCATCTCTAGAAGTTGTCCGACTGGTTTACGTACTAGGACATCTCCAAATGTGGGAAACAAGGTCAGGTGTCAAACAACCACATCACACCGAGGTGCTCATGTATAGTTCTGTAGCTTGTTCCGTCTTTTCTTGATAGAGAAGAAATGTGGCCAAGTTGCTACCATCTTTTTGCAAAATGGAAAGGAAGGTGAGGCATAGACTTCTTCACCAAGGGAGGATCAGTCAAAATCACATGAATAAGAGACCTGCCAGTGGCTTGTGGAGTATCAGGCCCTCAAGACCAAGAAAGCTACATAGAGTTTCTTCTAAGTAGTTTCCTTTATGGTTCTTCACCTAAAGACAGAATCTTGCCAAACTAAAGCAGCTACTTGCCAACATTACTCTGAGAATTTTCAAGGGAGGAGACGTATTAACTCTTTCTCCCAACCAAAATATCTAAATTTTGCTGTCTTGGTAGAAGAGAATATTTGTTGCTCAGGGTGGCATTGTTCCAGTGGTGGAATTCATTTTTTTTAACTACTGGCTCTGTGGGCGTGACATGGTGGGTGTGGCTTGGTAGGCGTGGCAGGGGAAGGATACTGCAAAATCCCCATTCCCTCCCCACCCCATTAATCTGCTTTCCAGCTCTGTTCTCCTGTGCAGGGCAACAAAAGAAGACCCAGTCGATCAGCTGGGACTCAGGAGGCAGTGAATAGATGAGGGGTGGGGCCTGCCAGAGGTGGTATTTGCCGGTTCTCCAGACTACTCAAAATTTCCACTACCAGTTGGTCAGAACCTGTTGAATACTACCTCTGGGGTGGGTGTGGGTGTGAGTGTGTTTGCTGAAGTTTTAGTTAGTTACTTACAGAATAGAGTAGGGAGGGATTTTGCAGCTTTTGTAGTCCAACCTCCTGCTCAAGCAGGAGACCATATACCATTTCAGGAAAATGTCTGCCAGTCTCTTTAGAAACTCCAGTGATAGGGAAGGAAGGGAGGGAGGGAGGGAGGGAGGGAGGAAGGAAGGGAGGGAGGGAGGGAGGGAGGGAGGGAGGGAAGGAGGGAGGGAGGGAGGAAGGAAGGAAGGAAGGAAGGAAGGACAGAATAGCAGAGTTGGAAGGGACCTTGGAGGTCTTCTATTCCAACCCCCTTCAGTTTTTCTCACTGTAAGGAATGTCTATGGAGATTCTCCATCATCCAGGTCATGGTTGTCCCCAAGGTGCTTTTTTCAAGAGGCATCTGGACTTGCTGGTTTTCCTTTGAAGATGTTTCACTTCTCATCCAAGAAGCTCCTTCAGTCACATTTTCGGTGCCATCATAACTTTGAATGGCCACCGCCGGAAACCGTTGTAAACCACCATAACTGTTGCTACCAGTTCACCAGAACCAGTCAGAACCGACTGACTCTGCATTGTGTGGTTCTTGATGCTCTCTGAGTTTTCTTGTAGATGTTTCATTACCAAATTGAATGACATCATAGTGTAGAAACATCTGCAAGAAGACCACCAAGCACCATTCTTGGCTGTTTCTAAGGGCTCCAGAAGGCATCTCCTCCATCTTGGAGACTATATTGCTCACCACATTTTATGACTCGTATCTCAAAGGTTCCAGTATGAATCAGTCACCAGGACCAGAGGTTTATTCTTCAAAGCTTTTGAACTCGTGCTGGAGCCCATCCTCAGGGAACTTCTCCCTCTTTCCATAATATTTTGGAGAGAGAGAGAGAGACGTTCCCTGAGGATGGGCTCCAGCACGAGTTCAAAAGCTTGGAAGAGTAAGCCTCTGGCCCAGGTGACCAACTCAGATTATAGCAATAGCATTAGCAGTTAGACTTATATACCGCTTCATAGGGCTTTCAGCCCTCTCTAAGCGGTTTACAGAGTCAGCATATCGCCCCCACAGTCTGGGTCCTCATTTCACCCACCTCGGAAGGATGGAAGGCTGAGTCAACCTTGAGCCGGTGAGATTAGAACCACTGAACTGCCGATAACAGTCAGCTGAAGTGGCCTGCAGTACTGCACACTAACCACTGCGCCACCTCGGCTCTTTACAGATCTTTAAGATTGGTTCTTGCAACTTTATCCTAGGACAGCTACATCTGCCTTCCTTTCTTACGGCTTGTTTACTGAGACATGAATTCTTCGCCTGTGTGGTTGCAATCTGACTTCACGTCACAATAGGCAACGAGCAAAAATTCAAGCAACGTCACCATCTGCTTCCTGCTTTCTTTCAACCTAGCAGAAGAGAAGGACTGAACATTTCTGGGTACTACAGAAGAAGAAAAAACAACAACACACAGGCACAGACAAAAAACCACTCCTGGGCATTTCTCTCTTCAAAGACCCCATCAGAAACGCCAACTGAATCATCATTATTAGCCACTCTGCTAATTGCCTTCGTTTGATCACTAGGCAACCTCTTTCCTTGCCAAAAAAAAAACCATTGGGTTGTCTGGCTATAAGAGCCCAGCTTGGGGCAAGTTGGAAACCATGACGCTGAGCCAATCAGCAGGTTAATGAGGATCTTCATAATTTTCACAATCACGAGAACACAATTGTGTTTGGCATTCAAACCATCATCCCCCGGTTCAATCCTCCCATCGGCCCATGGTTTTCGAGAGAGACAAAAAGGCCACCTGTTCCAAACACCACATCCAGCAGAGATCTAACCCCACGGAGATATAAATGCCAGTCTGGGAAAGCATTTCCCAGTCACACAGCAATTCACTCTTCGCCTGACATTTTCTCTTTCCTTCTCCTTTTCCAAATTATTATTCTTTTTTATTTTTTGCCCCGCTGCATCACATTTTCCAGCAGGAAGATGCCATGATGCCTCCAGCAGGAGTGAGGCCAAACAGTTCCAACTGGGCATCCGGCGATGTGGCGTGTGGGAATAAAGCTACCTATTACAAGGTCTACATTTAAGCTTCTTTTTTTTTTGCAGGTGCCTTGCCCGTGGCTCAGAAGCAAAAGTTCGATCGGTGGCGTATCTGGAAAGGCACCAGAGTGCATACTGAGAATTTGGAGAGCTGCTGGGCAATACGGAGCATGCCAGGTTGTGGGAGGGAAGAGGTTGGTCGTGGAGCATGAATGCTTGCTCCATGCTCGGTCTAAGGTAGAATTTGGAGCAAAGAAATTGGTGTCTCAACAAAGAAGCTGCAATCTATGAGTCACAGCTCAAGGCCTAGGGATAGACTTCTTTTGGCTGGTATATTTAATCATTCCGTGGCGGAGAAAATCCTAGTGAGTATGCCAGATAAGTTAAATAACTTGTTCTCCAATATCTACATCAGAAGCTGAGATGGCACAGGTGAGCCGAGGTGGCACAGTGGTTAAATGCAGCACTGCAGGTTACTTCAGCTGACTGCAGTTCTGCAGTTCGGCGGTTCAAATCTCACCGGCTCAGGGTTGACTCAGCCTTCCATCCTTCCGATGTGGGTAAAATGAGGACCCGGATTGTTGTTGGGGGCAAATATGCTGACTCTGTAAACCGCTTAGAGAGGGCTGAAAGCCCTAGGAAGCGGTATATAAGTCTAACTGCTATTGCTATCTTTCAGGAAGGGGCAATGGTCGTCTCTGTGAGCCGAGATGGCGCAGTGATTAGGGTGCAGTACTGCAGGCCACTTCAGCTGACTGTTATCTGCAGTTCAGCGGTTCTAATCTCACCAGCTCAAGGTTGACTCAGCCTTCCATCCTTCCGAGGTGGGTGAAATGAGGACTCAGACTGTGGGGGCGATATGCTGACTCTGTAAACCGCTTAGAGAGGGCTGAAAGCCCTATGAAGCGGTATAGAAGTCTAACTGCTATTGCTATTGCTAGAACCAGGAGAACAAAGATTACAGGCCAATAATGTGATCTCTGGGTCCTCAAGAATATCTAGGCTCTTGCGGTGGTGTGTGAGAAAGACCTTGGGAAGCAGGGCAAAGAGTAGCTGCCTAGAGGATAGTCAGATAAGAGACAGCATAGCCCACAGTTGCATAATGGGTGGAAAAATAGACTTAGAATGGACACTCCCTAATTTTTCAGGCCAGGTAAGAGACTTGTTATTTCAGGCACTAAGTCAGTTTTCTGCTACCGTTGTAACTTTGAATGGTCACTAAATTAACTGTTGTAAGTCAAGGACTACCTGCATATTAAGGAGCGGACTGCATTGATCTTGTCACTTGTTTTTTGCTTTGTTTTCCTCCTGGCTGCCGAAAGAGACCCATCTAACTTCTGCTGAAGGTTGGCTGGCCGGGGATCAGAGGTGGAATTCAGCAGGTTCTGACTAGTTCTGGAGAACCGGTAGCAGAAATTTTGAGGAGTTCAGAGAACCGGTAAATACAGCCTCCGACTGGCTCCGCCCTCATCTATTCTCTGCCTCCTGAGTCCCAGCTGATCAGGAGGAAATGGGGATTTTGCAGTATCCTTCCCCTGGAGTGGGGAGGGAATGGGGATTTTGTAGTATCCTTCCCCTGGAGTGAGGAGGGAATGGGGATTTTGCAGTATCCTTCCCCTGGAGTGGGGAGGGAATGGGGATTTTGCAGTATCCTTCCCCTGGAGTGGGGAGGGAATGGAGATTTTACAGTATCCTTCCCCTGGAGTGGGGAGTGAATGGAGATTTTACAGTATCCTTCCCCTGGAGTGGGAGGGAATGGGGATTTTACAGTATCCTTCCCCTGGAGTGGAGAGGGAATGTGGATTTTGCAGTATCCTTCCCCTGGAGTGGGGAGGGAATGGGAATTTTACAGTATCCTTCCCCTGGAGTGGGGAAGGAATGGAGTTTTTACAATATCCTTCCCCTGCCACACCCACCAAGCCATGCCCACCAAGCCACACCACAAAACCGTGGCCACAGAACCAGTAGTAAAAAAAAATTGAATCCCACCGCAGCCGGGGACAAATCACAAAAACAACATCCTGTCTCAGAGCCCGATGAAATTATGTGCATTAAAGAAAAAAAAGAGCTACATTTCCATTCTACCTCTGCCAAGTCACCTCTGCTTCCCCATTTCTCCAAAGCAATGCACCTTCACCCTTGGTAGATCCAAGCACGCTTTGTTTTCGTTCTAAAGGTTGCTAATTCTCATGGCTTTGATTGCCCTACTCGGTAAAATCTGCTCCCACGGGGGCAGGTGGGGGGAAACATAGACCTCATCCCTGGGGAAATTAGCCGAATACTCCTTACAAAGCAGGAGTGTAGTAACACTTCGAAGCTGGAAAACCTGTATGCTGCGATGCCTGGAGGGTGAAGCATCTTTCTTTTCAAACAGGCTCAGCAAAGCTGTTTTCCAGAGTTGTTATTCTCCCCTGGGAAGTTGCTACAACTTCTGGAAGAAAAAGTGTGACTGCTTGATTTCGGAAGTTTGCTGTCGTGTTAAAAAAAAAAAAAAGAGATATGAAGGCCTTCTAGGGGACCAGGCACAATTGTTAAAACTCAAGAGCCAAAAGGAGGAATATCCAACCCTAGGAATCTGTTTATCTCTTGTGGATCTGAGCTGATTCTCACATTCCCATTTTCTGAAGGGCGAAAACAATTGGGGATCAATTTTGTTGAGCGGGGTCCTTGGTTCTCTTTTAAATGGGTGGTTTTCTTTCAGACCTTTCATTACCAAACTAGGGGATATCATCAGTGCTGTGCAAAATCACCACGCTTGGGGAGCCCCAAGGAGCCCACAGTTCAACCCTGAGCTACAAATATCCTCTCCAATCGGTAGCCCCAAGGGGGCTTTTTCAGGAGGCAACTGGACTTTCTTGTGGTTCCTTTTTTTTTGGAAGAGGTTTTGCTTCTCATCCAAGAAGCTTATTCAGCTCTTACGGGATAGTAGGGAATGGATGTCAGAGCTGAAGAATCTTCTGTTCTGACCCAGGCTTCCTTAACAAGCATGAAGCAGAGTCTTGGTCCCAGCAAAACCTCTTTCATTTCCTTTCATTCACAGTCCGCACGGCTTAGCAAGAAGTCTTTCAGAGGAATGTTTATCCACACGAACCTTATCTCGCTTGGAGAGCTGCCAGATAACTAGTTTCCAAACGCAGGGCAAGGCAGAACTTGGCACAGAGTCTCTTATAGTCAGAAACAGAACTTTCCACTCTTGAAATGACTGAATGAATGGTTTCCTGCAAAAGCCCACTCCCTGTTCGTTCCTCTTTTGTGTCCCATGGGAGGGGCCATTCACCTCCAAGGTGTGGCTTTACTCCTACGTCAACCCTGCTTTCTTAGCTGTTCTTGTCTTCTGGCCGCTCTGCACATGCTCACACTGGGAACAGGCTCCAGCTGTTCCTCTGCCTCACTGCTGTCTAGCTCCCTCTCTGCCTCCGACACAGAGCCCTCATCTGTGCTTTCCTCAGCTCCCAGACTCCTGAAAAAGCACCTTTGGGACAGCCATGAATCTCTACTGACTTTTTTCTCCAATTGATATCAACTAGTTTTTTTTCAACTGATGATCCTTGGTGTCCAGAATCCCACCCACTGTGGACAGAGGGTGTTGAACTCCCAGCATGCCTACAGGGCCCCCAAGTACAGAAAGGTGAGCTAGAAGAAATCACACATGAAAAGAGCCGAGGTGGCGCAGTGGTTAAATGCAGCACTGCAGGCTACTTCAGCTGACTGCAGTTCAGCTGTTCAAATCTCACCGGCTCAGGGTTGACTCAGCTTTCCATCCTTCTGAGGTGGGTAAAATGAGAACCCGGATTGTTGTTGGGGGTGATATGCTGACTCTGTAAACTGCTTAGAGAGGGCTGAAAGCCCTATGAAGCGGTATATAAGTCTAAATGCCATTGCTATTGCTAAAAGGAAGGAAGTCAGTTGCTTCCCCACTTGAGGTCTTCTTTTTGATCAGTCCAAAAACCCTGGAGTCATTTTTGGCGCCCCACCGAAACCCCCCCAAAAGCAGACTTGCTTTTGAGATGGAAGCTGACTCCGAACTCTTGCGTAAGACCCTGAGCTTGTCGATCAGAAAAGTAGGCAGTTCAGCGGTTTGAATCCCTAGCGCGGGTCTCCTGCCTGACCTCCAGGCTCCCTTTCCAACTCTGTTACTGTTGACTCTTCAAACTTCGCAGAGAAAGCTCGCTTAACCTTTGCTGCATGACTGGGAGTCACATCCGTGTTTTGCATGCTGCAGTTCCGGCTTGTTTGTTTGTTGGTTTCCTTGTTTGCTGTGCCGCTTTGTCCTAGTGGAAACGGCAGCGGAGGAGGTCAGGAGGCGCTGTGCCAATGCATAATGCAAGCCGTTTGATCCAAAATTCAGAGCTAATGGGAAGCCGAACGCTTCCAGCTCCAACCAAAACACAGTTGTGAGCATCAGAAGCCAAATAACCCTGTTCTATCAGCGGATGATGAACAACATATGAATGGGGGGGGGGAATTTGACTGGCCCAGAAATTGCAAAGGAGGACAAAATAGATGACTTTTTCAGAGTCTTTTTTATTATTATTATTATTATTATTATTATTATTATTATTATTATTATTATTATTATACAATTGTATCACAGCGGCCAGTTGTTTCGCCGGATTTGGCATTGGTTACTAGTCGGGCCCCACCCAGGGGCCTAGGACGTCGTAACATATTTTCGTAATATGCGTGCAGATCCAAGCAGTGCGGCTTTTTGCATTTGACTGATGGTGATTTTGTCAATTTTTAACTGTTTTAAATGTAATTCCAGTGCTTTTGGAATAGCACCCAGTGTGCCAATTACCACTGGAATTACCACTGCTGGTTTGTGCCATAGTCGTTGAATTTCGATTTTTAAGTCCTGGTATCTTGCGATTTTTTCATGTTCCTTCTCGGCGACCCTGCTATCACCTGGTATTGCGATGTCTATGATTGTGACCTTATTTTTCTCAACCAGTGTGATGTCTGGTGTATTATGCGCCAGTATTTTGTCGGTTTGTATACGGAAATCCCACAAGATCTTGACCATCTGATTTTCTGTGACTTTTTCAGGCTGATGTTCCCACCAGTTTGTTGCTGTTTTAATATTATAATTTTTGCACAAATTCCAATGGATCATTTGTGCTACTGAATTGTGCAGCAATTTATAATCAGTCTGCGCGATTTTTTTACAGCAGCTGAGAATGTGATCAACAGTTTCGTCAGCTTCTTTGCAAAGTCTGCATTTGGCATCATCAGAGGATTTTTCGATTTTGGCCTTAATGGCATTTGTGCGGATAGCTTGTTCTTGCGCAGCCAGGATTAGTGACTCTGTTTCTTTCTTTAATGTACCTGTTTTTAACCATAACCAAGTTTGTTCCCTGTCCACTTTATCTTTTATTTTTTCCAGAAATTGATCATTTGCGCTACTGAATTGTGCCGCAATTTATAATCAATTATTATTATTATTATTATTATTATTATTATTATTATTATTATTATTAATTTGTTTGTTTTGTATGCCACCCACTCCCGGAGGACTCCGGGCGGCTCACAAAAGACAAGGGAAAGGAGGGAAAAGAGACAAAGACAACATATTAAAAACAAAACCAACATTCACAATTTCCATGGAGGTAGATGCTTCTCAGCTCCCCCCAGCCTGCTGGAACAGCCAGGACTTGGTGGCTTTGCGGAAGGCCGGGAGGGTAGTAAGGGTCCGGATCTCAACAGGGAACTCGTTCCAGAGGGCCGGAGCTGCAACAGAGAAGGCCCTCCCCCGGGGAGTCGCCAGCCGACATTGGCTGGCAGATGGAATCCGGAGGAGACCCAACCTGTGCGATCTAATTGGTCTGAGAGAGGTAATCGGCAGGAGGCGGTCTCTCAGGTACCCAGGTCTTGAATGGAGTTACATTATAGCAAATTATGGAAAACAGAATAACAGAGTTGGAAGGGACCTTGGAGGTCTTCTAGCCCAACCTCCTGCTTAGGCAGGAAACCCAACACCACTTCAGACAAAGATGTTGTCAAACATCTTCTTAAAAACCTACAGTTGCAGTAGTAAGTCAAGGACTATCTGAATTTAATCGTTGGCTCGGTTTTGACTAATCATAAGGAGGCTTAAAGCCTGCCGCTTAAGATAGTACCAATTTGGCAAACATTGAAACCTTTCTCGCTTTTTAACACTATTTTTAACTGGAGTGTGTGCTATTTCATTACTGCCGCTGAGCTCTTAGAAATGGATTGCTTATTGTGTCTAGATGTTTATTTTTAAATAGGACTATTTAGTCACCAAGATACCACCCCCAGATCTTGACTTCCTAGGCGTTTCAGCTCGCTGGCTGAGTCTGCTTTATATTCCTACAAGCACTAAACGGAATTGATCCGGGGTCTGATATCGGCAATCCCACACTCTCACTCGTCAAACAATCGGGCATGCATTGCTCGCCGGGTCACTCGGAAGCTAATTTAACATGATCTTTGGGGTTTGGTGGCTGGGAGTAGCTCTCTTCTCCAGCCCATCTTCATACCTTTAAGTAGGTGTAGAAAAGGAGTGCTGAGAATCTCAGGATGGTTGATTAAAACAGCCATAGGGGTAAAGGTAAAGGTTCCCCCTTGCACATATGCACAGGCGTCTCCCAGCAGAGACTCGAAAATCAGTTGGCCAGCGGGAGGCGCACGCACATGTGCAATGGAGCTGACCTGGGCGATGGCTCGTGTGCCCACAGAGATGGCTCGCCATCATGGTCCCAGGTGTAGTACATCAAATTATCTGCTACAAAGTCCTACCTGTCAATGAATATGTCAGCCTCAACCTCAACAACACAAGGGCAAATGATAGATGCAAACTTAGATACAACAGATGTAAACCGCTCCAAACTCGATTGCAGAAAATACGACTTCAGCAACAGAGTGGTCAACACCTGGAATGCTCTACCTGACTCTGTGGTTTCTTCCCCAAACCCCCAAAACTTTAACCTTAGGCTGTCTACTGTTGACTTCACCCCATTCCTAAGAGGTCTTTAAGGGGCGTGCATAAGTGCACCAGCGTGCCTATCATCCCTGTCCTAATATTCCCTCGTGTTCGTATCCATTTCATGTATTCATAATCATGTTTATACTTACTGTGTATATGTTATCTAATTCATGCTTGACGAAATAAAAGAAAAATGTCCCATTCATGCTTCCTTTTTATCCATGCTAAAATGTTTGCCCCTAGCTCACACATCTTTTCTGAAAGCTGGGAATCCATCAGTAAGGCTGGCTTGAACAAGGAGATACCAAACTGGAAGGAGGGAAGCCCTGTTCAGCTTCCCACCTTATTTAGACTTGGTTTCATTACAGGAATACCTGTAATTCTTTTCTCTTTTCTCTCTGTAGCTACAGCCATTCTTTTTCAAGGATTTCTGATTTCCACGCTGTGCCGGGAGCCCTCTTCTGGAGAAACAGAACAAACGTCGGTGGTTTCTACGTATCTCTCTCTCTCTCTCTCTGGGTGTGCTTTATAATTCACTGTATTTCTTTAAAAACTTTCACAGCATATCATTTTTTTAGCTTTATTCCCCTTCGCAATGAAAGCTCAATCTATTATTTTTGTATTGGTGCACCAGCTAAATAAGGGACGCAGTGGCTCAGTGGCTAAGACCCCAAGCTTGTCGATCTGGGGGTTCGAATCCCTAGCACCGAGTAACGGAGTGAGCCCCTGTCAACTGTTCGAAAGCAGGTAAAAAAATGCAAGTAGAAAAATGGGAACCATTTTTGGTGGGAAGGTAACAGCGTTCCATGAGCCTTAGGCTTTGGCCACATGACCACAGAGACGTCTTTGGACAGCGCTGGCTCTTTGGCTTTGAAACGGAGATGAGCAACGCCCCCTAGAGTTGGGAACGCACATATGTGCGAGGGGAACCTTTACCTTCACCAGCTTAATAATGATGCATTTTTATTTCTTGGCCATCGGTTGGGCTCACCCAACGTTCTGACAGCTAGTTTGCAAACTTCAGTCTCCGTTTCCATATATCACATTTGACAAAAAAAAAACTAAATAAATCATGCTTTGGTGTTCTACAATGTGTGGATCCAGACAAGCTATGGCTACTCAACTAACCAGGACGAAAAACCAGCCACAGCTTAAAGTAACATTTGAAGCCAGGCATCTTCAAAGCTTAGCTTTCATGTTTACCAACCAATGATGAAGCTGGTCATACCTCAAAACTATGACAGATGGATCCTATTTTGTGTCCCTTCTGGAGAGCCTATCTTCTCCCAGACTATGCATAGAAGTTTATTGAAGCGTCCTAATGACACATGATAAAGAAGGGCTAAAACTGTCTATTGGGCATCTTGAAGTATCTGCTTCATTCTCATCTTAGACCTCTTAACAAGAAGAAACCTCAGCTCCGCTGCTTCCCTGCTTGTGGGCTTTTGTACAGTACCTTGATAACTCAACCAGATCCATCGTGGAGATTTGAAAAAAAGGGAGGCCCATATAGTGAAAAGGACAGTGAGGGAAAGTTGCGTTTGAGTTGACTAAGTCAACTCAACTTGAGTTAACCAATTTTGTTGTATACATGATGTACAATGACAATAAAGGCTATACGAGACTTGACTTCATGAGGGAAGATGGGTATCGTAACTTGTGGGAGGCCCTATATACTCTCTCATCTTTGCAAATGTACTTTTCACCCATGTGAAAAGTACGTGCACCAGACCCAGAGATCACTCCCTCCCTGTTGCAACTCCAAAACTACAGAAAAGGACATAAGGCCCAACCTTAATCTGCCAATGTTGCTGCTGTGTGGACTCATAATAGTCTGTACATACATGGAATGTGTAAAGGTGTCCAAACCAAAAGGTCATCAATCCACGTCAGCCTCAGTTTCCCCAATTTTACAAGCAGAAACATCAAAGAACGACCTAGCAGGATGTTGGGGGGAAAAAACTAATTCAAACTCTTTTCTGCAAATTTAGACCTAAAGGCCTGTGCACGAGCTATTCTTTTATCCTTTAATCATAGTGACAGCCAAACTTGAGAAGTTCACATCAGTGGTGGGATTCAATTTTTTTTACTATGGGCGTGGCTTGGTGGGCGTGGCGTGGCTTGGTGGGCGTGGCAGGGGAAGGTTACTGCAAAAATCCCCATTCCCTCCCAATCAGCTGGGACTCGGGAGGCAGAGACTAGATGTGGGCGGGCCCAGTTACGGATGGTATTTACTGGTTCTCTGAACTACTCAAAATTTCCGCTACCAGTTCATTAGAACTGGTCCAAACCTGCTGAATCCCACCTCCGGTTCAAATGTCTTTGAAGGTTGCTTTGCACTGAAAGGCACTAGGGCAAGGGATATCTTCTCCGTCAATTGATTAAAACCAAAAGTTTGTCATTTCCGTGCTATATATCAAGGAAGGAAATGTGAATGAGAACACTGAGAACAGGAAAATAAGATATTGCTCCCAGGGAGGAACCTCGCTAGACAGCTTGGTGCAAGTAACTTCACCCCTTCCTTACAGCTTGCAGTTTCAAGGCATGGAAGTTCTTGAAAGTTGAGTAGAACGGTTTTATCAAAATAGCTCCTGTAACAACTTTCCTTCTCCTCCCGGCTCCCCAGCTGTTGCAGATTCTTCTCCAGGCCTCTTTCTCCCAATATTTCTACCACATACTAAGACTTGTTGAAGTGCAACATGGCAAGCAGACTGTCGTTATTTCCTAACTGAAGGGAGAAACTTCCTACTGGGGCGTGCACGCTGCGTTCCTTCTTACCCTGCCCAGACAAATTGGCACATTGTCAGAGCTAGCTCATTCAGCTGTTCCATGTGAACTTCTCACCACAAAATAGGATTTTTTTTTGGGGGGGGGGGCTGTTAAGATTCCAAATAAAGTTGGAAATTATAAAGTCCCATGATTCGATTTTCTAATAGGCGACATTTAAGAGATGACAACATGGATTTTCCCCCCCCACAAAAGCCGTGAAATGCAGGCGAGAGGAAAGTGAATATGCTTTCCTCCATTGTCCTTATCCATAGGGATCGAGAACAGAAACTTAATCAGCCAACGTGGTTTAGAGTAGGGGTTTTCTCTTTCTTGCTAGCTGTGGATCCTGCTTGCCCCTCCTCAGAAGAACAAGCTGGCATTTACAGTCATCCCCCTCAATTGATGAAGCTGAGATCTAGCGACTTGCCTAAAGCCACTGAAGAAGTTTCAGAGAAGAGTAACTCTAACCCTAACCCTATGATATGCCGTATGCTAAATACATAAATAGAGAGGAGCAGTATGGAATTGGATAATCAACACCTTTGTCCCTTTCCTTTCACCCAAATGATAGCCAAACTATCAGCATCCTAAAAAAGACAGTTCTTCAGATCAACAATCACAGGTTGATGTTGTTGTTTTTTTGCTTTTACAATGACTTCAAGCGTGCACTCTTGGCAGAGCAAATCCCTTCAGTCATTGGGGAGGGGGGGGCTTTCCACTAAGTCATGGTTTGTTTAATCACAGTTTCTTCCCTCAAACACAGCTGGAGTGCTGAACTGACAGCTATGGATTACAAATTACGACCGGTGGGTTGGAGTAAATGCATTAAACCCAATCTGAGCAAATTGGAGTACTGTTAGCTTGGCGTTAGCTTGCAACCTTCAGTCTGAATGGCTAAGCAGAGCTGAGTCCACCTTAGCTCTTCAATCGTTTTGGTTAAGACTCCTAATCAGGTTGCAGAAGGAATGAAACAACATTGCATCTCCAGCCCTAAACATCACTGTGGGTGTCTAATTTGCACATTTCCATCATTTGAACGTGAAGACACCACAGTCAACATCCCACCACGCTAAAAGTTGGTTCACGGAACCATTGTCTACTACACTACCAGCCAAAATTTCCGCTTCCCACTGAAGTCAACCTTCAGTGTCTCAACGCTCCCCAATCTTTCCTCCGTAGAAGTCCAGAGGACTAATCTTCATTGGAAATTTCCTCCTGGACAAACCAGGATCCGACTTTATGTCGAGAGCCCAACCCTGTTGTGTGTTTGGAGATTGTGAGACAGAATCCCTTCGAAGTGTGAATGCAGCAGAAGTACAATGCCAGCAGCAGAGCAGGGCAAGGTTTTGTGACTGCTTTGATCTACCCTTGAGAGAGAGGACGGAAAGAAGTTAGGCATAAGGAGGCACACACACACACACCCCTCTTAGGAGGAGAACATGTGCCTTGCATACCTAAGTCCCAGGTTCAGATTTTAACCCAGGTAGCAAAAACAGTCAGTGATGGGATAGAAGTAAAAAAAAAATCCTTCTCTCTGCTTTGGACGCTGGGAGACTCATGCAACATAAACACTGGATTAGTTGGACACTCAGCCCAATTGCTAGAAAGCCGCTGTTTTCTGGCGCTTGGGTTAAACCCCAAGAAAATCCGATTTCCAGACCTAAAAAGGAATTAGCTTATTATTATTATTTTTTTCCCCTATGCCGGAGTATCCACCCCTCCAATGGAAAAAGACAGTAACCGAAGCACTTTCACCTCCTCAAAGAAAAGTAGGCGAGGCTAAGCAGCTCTCACACCAGAGGGGAAAACATCGCAACATCATGCCACGCCACAACTAAATCACCTTTTGGTACAACACCAGACCTTTCCACACACACACACACACCCCTCCAAAAAACATCAAGTCTGTGGGTATCTTCCCAGAAGGAAGGCTCTCTCCCACACACACACACACGCAGCCGACAGGACTTTAGAAGTTGCAGCTTTCCTAATTCCTGGGCTTTTGACAGACAGCAACAGCAGGATATCAGAGCCCTCTTGATTTTAAGAAGGCTGGGTGTCTTCCTCTCCAAACCCCCCCCCTCCACTTTTTTTTGCTGCCTGTCTGGAAAAAGGGGGAGGATTTATGAGAGTTGAGAAGAAACCGGGGAGGGAGGAGGGGAAAGATAGTGACTAATGCTCGGGTTTGCAAATCCACTAAGGGTTTTTTTGGGGGTGGGTGGGGGAGAAGCTCCCACAGTCTCGTTCCTTTCCTTTTTTCCCCCCATTCAATTCTTCCCCATTCTAAATTTCTCTCCAAGGAGGGTCCACCCAGATGAGGAACTGCTTTTAACAGATATTTCCCCCCCCCCCGGACACACACACACACCTCCAAAAAAAGACACAGGGAAAAAAGGAGGGGAGCAAATCAAAGTTGAAGCCTATTAAAACAGATGGGGGGGTGGAAATAATCTCTTCTGGTGCTGCACATCCAAGCCACTGCTTCACTTCTGTAAATAGGGGGGGATCGAATAACCTTTGCATTTGATATGCTCAAAGCCACCCGGTCTGCACGCACAGCTACGATACCTACAAATGTACGTGTGGGTGTCTGTGCCTCTTTATCCCTGTGATTGGAGGCTACTAACCCAGCATTTCTGTCTTGCAGAATCTTTTTTCCTCGCATCCCCAGCTCAGGATTTCTAGTCAACCTGCAGCCCTTAAGAAACCAGACACTTCCAAAGCGCCAAATGCAAAGAAAGAGAGAGAGAGAGAGAGGGACAGAAGCATCAAAGGGAGAGAGGGGAGGGGGGGAAAAACCCCAGAAATGGTAAAGAAATCCCATACAATTTCAAGGACCAAATCACCAAAACCAGATGCCTTACCTGGCAAAGGATGAAGGCAACCGTAACTTGAACGTTGTGTTGCATTGTGCTTTAGCTTAGAAGCGACCGGAGGTATTTTCCTGCATGCACTCAGCTGCACTGAGCATATTTTCTGCTGTGGAACAGCCTTTGAGGAGAGGGAGAGCGCGAGAGAGGGAGAGAGAGAGAGAGAGAAAGAGAGGGAGACTGTCTTGAGAGCTCGCCAACTTCCCAAATAGAGAGCAACATCACCACCAAAGCATTGGATAAAGGCTGATGACCAGAACCAATAGCTGTACAAGGATGCTTTCTTCACCAATGTTCTTCTTTTCTCTCTCTCTCTCTCTCTCTCTCTCTCTCTCTCTCTCTCTCTCTCTCTCTCTCTCTCTCTCTCTCTCTCTCTCTCTCTCTCTCTCTCTCTCTCTCTCTCTCTCCCTCCCTTTTACATCACACAGCTTGGGCACAGTCCCCCTTGCCAAATGCAATTCTTTCAGAAAAGCTCCATGTGCCAGGAAGAAGGGAGAAAGTCTCAGCATAAGAAATCACACATTTCGTGGGTGGGGTGGGGGGATCTGAAAGGCAAGGCACAGTTCGCCGCTTCCCCTCCTCGCTCCAGATTTGCACTCGAGGGCATTGTCAGCCCTGGCAGGGTGGCAGCAAGCATGGCATTTGGTGGGGGATGGGGGTGTTCCTTGGGAGGGCTTTATTCTGATATAAATCAAAGCCAAGGCTGCCCCCACCGGACTTTGGATACTTCCAAAGTGTTGGAAAGTCTGAGCTGATCAAGTCCGTTCCATGAAGACCAGAAATCCTTCTAGGGGACTGGAGTCTAAAACATATGAAGAACAATTGCAGAAACTGGGTATGTTTCGGTTGCCACGAAGTAAAAAGGACGTGGAGACTCTAGAAAGAGGGCAGAGAAGAGCAACAAAGATGATTAGGGGACTGGGGACTAAAACATATGAAGAACGGTTGCAGGAACTGGGTATGTCTCGTTTCATGAAAAGAAGGACCAGTTCAGCGGTTCAAATCTCACTGGCTCAAGGTTGACTCAGCCTTCCATCCTTCCGAGGTGGGTGAAATGAGGACCCAGACTGTGGGGGCAATATGCTGACTCTGTAAACCGCTTAGAGAGGGCTGAAAGCCCTATGAAGCGGTATATAAGTCTAATTGCTATTGCTATTGCTATTGTTTAATGAAAAGAAGGACTAGGGGAGACATGATAGCAGTCTTCCAATATCTCAGGGACTGCCACAATGAAGAGGGAATCAAACTATTCTCCAAGGCACCTGGGGATAGAACAAGAAGCAATGGGTGGAAACTAATCAAGGAGAGAAGCAACTTAGAACTGATGAGAAATTTCCTGACAGTGAGAACACTCACTCAGTGGGACAACTTGCCTCCAGAAGTTGTGAATGCTCCAACACAGAATGTTTTTAAGATGACATTGGATAACTATTTGTCTGAAGTGGTGTAGAGTTTCCTGCCTAAGCAGGGGGTTGGACTAGAAGACCTCCAAGGTCCCTTCCAACTCTATTATTCTATTATACCTTAACTGGGTTTTCACTTCCCCTTACAAACGAAAGGGAAGGGATATCAGATGGATTGGTGGGAAAGATCCAACCCGGGCCAGAGGTAGGCGTGGACTCAGCCTTTCAGAGCAGAGATCGTGGATGACAGTTCTCAACAGCCTTACCTCCTTGTAGAAGATTCTTTAAGGTTGTCTGGATGGACCAAAATCTGTGTAGCACACTGGGATTTGGAATATAGGACCTGGAATGTGAAAAGACAACGTTGTGAACATACTTGTTTCAGTCCTACATACCACAACCCTGGAAAGCAAGCCAGTGTCGCATTACAACAAATGAGAGTTGCATCTTAAAAAAAAGTGTTGTCTTTCCAAATAATAGCAGCGCCTCCTCTAATATAAGCACAGGCCAGATCCTGAAGAGGAAACTCAAAGACTTTGGCCACCTAATGAGAAGGAAGGACTCCCTGGAAAAGAGCCACATGCTGGGAACGATGGAGGGCAGAAGAAGAAGGGGACGGCAGAGAAGGAGGTGGATGGATGGAGTCACCGAAGCAGCCGGCATGAGCTTAAATGGACTCCAGAGGATGGGAGAGGACAAGAAGGCCTGGAGGAACATTGTCCAAGGGTCGGACACAACTTCGCAACTAACAGCATCAAAAGAATGAATGTTAGCCTTTCTGTCCTCAACCCCAAACATTTTCTCCTTCTTAGTCAACAACAATGTTGATGTTTCAGCTAAAAAGGTGTTAAACCAGTATGGCTTATATATATATATATATATGGCTTATATATATGGATTCTAGAACAATTGTCAACCAAATCCGAAAGGCAAAACATGGTTTAGAGTAGACATTAACACTTGCCAGGTATACCTTAAACCAAATATATCTTTTCCTAGGATGGGGCATCACCTCCAGAGAACCGCCACACACCTCTTAGAGAAGACACAGCTGTACCAGGTGCTCCTTATGTAATTGACTTGGGATGTCAATTACAATTTCCCCTTTAAACCAGCACCGCTATGTAGCCCCTAGTAATGTGGTGCACTTTTGCAGTCTTAACTGTTACACCAAGGCCCAAGATCATAGTACAGCGCAGATGAAAGGATGCACGGTGAATCTCATTGATTAGGTTTCCCCTCAAAAAGGTAACAAATTCATTTTCAAAAATCTTGAAAACTGAGCACGTCCAACTTCTAGCATTCATTTATTAAAGTGCACATCATCATTAAAGTTTTTAGGTACTCCTGTTTCTTCCTGAGTCCAGAGCCAGGCTCGATGACTCAATATGGCCAACTGAACAGATTATGATCAGGAAAGATACCTGAATAAATGGGAAATGTTGAATTGGGGAGCTGTCAGTCCAACAATGACATGGACTGAGCAAGCTAGCCAGAGTTCAGTTCTTGATTTGCTTGCACAGTAGACAGAATCTTGACAGACTAAAGCCTTGCTACTTTAATCCTAACCCAAAAATATATCCTGGGAGATTCTAGGGAGTGCCTGTCCTAAATTTCTTTCTCTGATACAGTTTTGGGCTGTTGTCTCTTGTCTCATCACCCCATTTGCTTGGAATATGCTTCCCCCTTTCTGGAAAGCTACAGCTTTGCTATAGCCTCTCACACCTCCTCCCCCTCTTCGTAGACACAATCCATCATGAGAGGCAAACCACAGGGAGTTTGCAACTCACATGCAACCACTACCAGGCACATCAACTATAAACCAGCGTGCTCTGATTTACTTCAATCTGACTTGGGAGGAAGCTGCAAAGCTCATTGGTCCATTCCAAACCCCGTCACATTTTGACCGGGTTCTGGCCTAGCCATCATTTGTTTCATGAGCTGGAAGGGCTATAAAGACTTCCTGTTCCAGCCATACATTTGTTCTGGGGTTCTGAAATGTCAGCCCCCAGCTGGAGCAACACTTCTTAAAACCCAGGGTGTGCCGTTAAACTGCCTTAATGCTTCTCGAATCACTGTCTGTGTAATACACAGGCCCTACCACAGATGTGAGGAGAAGGAGGAGAAGAAGAAGAAATCCCTCGTCTGTCCAGCACATAAAACAGCTGAGATGTGTATCTGGCATATTGCTTGTGTGTACATGACCAGAATAGCTACAAGGCTCAGGCCTCCTGAATGACCAATCCACAGGACCACACGTGATCGGTGTGTTTGATGCCTCCTCCATTGCTTCTGAAAGCTGCAACTGCATTCATACATTCCATTAACCCACACACGGTTTCTATTTCAGTGCATGAAATCGATTCTCTGTGTAAGTATGGACCTCTCACCCGATGTCAGCGTTCCGAGTAATGCAACAGAAAACAGAATTCCGTGGCAGGTAGGCTCCTCGAAGAACAATTTATTGGATACATCACATTGGCACAACTGGTGAAAGCCCGCGACTCTGAACGTTCCCGCGACTTTCGCCTCATTAAAAAGTGAATGTTTCCCCTTTCCCCTCAAGCCTCTGGTCACACTGTCCAATCCAGTGGCTGGCTGGTTGCTTAGTTACTTCGCTCCTCCTCTGGTCAGCCACCTGTGAGAATGTCCTTGGTTCCCACAGGGAAACTTTTGTTGTTTTGGCTTACAAAACCCCACCTCATTATTTCCCCCCTCCCTCTGTTGTGTGGCAACTCTGAAGCCTCCAAGATGGCCTCCTCAGCCAGATTCACTTCAGGGTTGATGCCCACATCAGTGCACAGGGAAGGGCAGGAGAAGCATGTTGAGGATTGCATATGGGACCCAATATTGCTGTATTTAATTTCTACTGAAAGCCATGGCAGAACTGATAGACACATGTTAAGAGTAAAAAATATACTATGGAAAAAAGAGGAGAGGAGAGGGGAAGGGAAGAGAAGAGAAGAGAAGAGAAGGGAAGGGAAGGGAAGGGAAGGGAAGGGAAAAATGTTCCTAAGAAATAGGCATGGACTTGTCCATGTAACTGGCTATGAGCCAATTCTGATTCAAAGGTTCAACAAAACTAAATAGACATTCTTTCTTTTTTTAGAAAAAATTGTAATAAAAGATTATTTGTCAAAGAATGTAAAGTGATATCCCAGAATCTGAGCAATTTAGTTTTCAGAAATTCCCTTGCTGTCATCCTAGAACGGGCCCATTGCGTGAAAATATTACCATGAAGATTTCCCCATCCACCAAAGTATTAATTGTACGAAGGAGACCTTATAATATTAATGTAATCACAACTTGTAGAGTTATGGAAACAGAGCTTAAATATACACTGGAGGTCTTCTTCTCCAAGTACAGTTATCAAAATACATTTGGGATGTGTGTTTGTAGATTTAAGGCTGCATTTGAAGCTCCAACCCTACTGTGCTACATAAGATGATGACATTCAGTTGATCTTGGCTGTCCTTAAAAAGAGTAGAAAAGGCTTGGCTAGTCCTTGGATGAGAGGTCACTAAAGAATGGTAAAACTTTTTGATAAGGAATCCAGAAAACTGGGCTGGATGAGGTCAATGATGCCTACACTGTCATGAAAGCGGAATGGAGTAGGTAGATGTACCCATGGAATGGCCAAGAATCAAGCTTCACTTGAACTTGGACTTAGACTTAACAGAGAGGGAGGGAGGGAGGGAGGGAGGGAGGAAGGAAGGAAGGAAGGAAGGAAGGAAAAAAGCAACATTCCCTCACTTCCTGCAAGGAAGAAGAGGGGAAGGTAGGGAAGGAAGAAAGGAAGGAAGGAAGGAAGGAAGGAAGGAAGGAAGGAAGGAAGGAAGGAAGGAAGGGAAAAAAGCAACATTCCCTCACTTCTTGTAAGGAAGAAGAGGGGAAGGAGGGGAAGGTAGGGAAGGAGGGAAGGAAGGAAGGAAGGAAGGAAGGAAGGAAGGAAGGAAGGAAGGAAGGAAGGAAGGAAGCAACATTCCCTCACTTCCTGTAAGGAAGACGAGAGGAAGGTAGGGAAGGAATGAAGGAAGGAAGGAAGGAAGGAAGGAAAAGAAAGAAGGAATTGAGGGAGGGAAGGAAGGATGAAATATATGAAGATGGCATTGACTGGGAACAGAAATGTTCATTCACCCTTAACCTACAAACTCAAATATCAATATACTACATAATTTGTGAGCTGGGTAAGCTTGCATATGACACAGTCAATTATTCCTCTTCTTAGCTCTTTTACAGGGCCACTGAGGGTAAGAAATATTCCTCCCTTTGTTTTTTTCTTGTCTGGATTACAAAAGGAATGGGGTGGACATCAAAAGTCTGTTAAAGTGGCTCAGTGCGTTTGTAATCAGCCAGCTTGGGAATCACATCACAATCTCCATTCCTCTGTTATTTTGAGTCTTTTATTGATATTTCTCCAGGAATAGCGACTTGCTAGCAAGTTTAAAGGCAATAGTAATTTCAAATCTGCCACATATGCAGATTTTGCTAGTTATTTGTGAAGAAAACTTAACACCTTTAACCTTAGCCATTAAAATTATCCTTCAGAAATGAATGAGTGAGTGAATGAATGAAAATGCTGTAGAAGCATGCATATATACATACACTTACAACTGGCTTACAACAAGAATTAGGACCAGAATTTTCATTGCTAAGCAAGCAATGATATGAAAATAGTATCTCTAATTCCTTGTAACTGCTAGAAGGTCACAATCCATAGTTCCTAAAGGTTGACTTCTAGTTTCAAGGATCAATTGTGTGATTGTGATTTGACTTCTATATTTGACAGGGTTCTAGATAGTACTAGATAGGAGGCAATGGATGGAAACTAATCAAGGAGAGAAGCAACCTAGAACTAAGGAGACATTTCCTGACAGCGAGGACAATTCATCAGTGGAATGACTTGACTTCATAAGTTCTAGGTGCTCCAACACTGGAGGTTTTCAAGCAGAGATTGGACAACCATTTGTCTGGAATGGTATAGGATCTCCTGCTTGAACAAAGGGTTGAACTAGAAGACCTCCAAGATCCTTCCCAACTCTGCTCTTCTATTATTCCGGATTTCATTTTTGTTGTAATCTTGAGTCCAATATGGTTTCAGAATACTAAATATATTATTTAAATCCTCTTCTTCCCTTTTCATCTTGGGATGTTGTTTTTTTTAAAGCTGCTCTGTTTTAAGTAACAATTCCATATGGTTTATTAGATTAGATTTATATGCCGCCCTTCTCCCAAGGACTCAGGGCGGCGTACAACATTAAAAGAAACACATAATACAAAAGTTTAAAAAAATTAGAATATCCCAAACCCAATTAAAATTGACAATGACATTTTTTTTAATTGAATTAAAATTAACAATGATCAATAATTTATTTTGTTTTGTTCAGGCCAGGCTGGCTTGCTGGAAAAGCCAACTTTTTAGGGCATGATGGAAGGATCGGAGGTCGGGGATTATACGAAGCTCCGGGGGCAGCTCATTCCAGAGGGAAGGTGCTCCCACAGAGAAGACTCTCCCGCTGGGGGTGGCTAGCTGACACTGTCTGGCCGACGGCACCCTGAGGAGGCCAACTCCGTACATTTTTTCTGTTTTTCTGGTTTTCATGTTCATCTGGAATGGTTGGAGTAGGAGTATTATCTTTGACTAAGATGGAATCACACCCGAGCTGGTCTTAGGAATGTCCTCCCGAGTCAGCTATTATTTAGCTGACGCACATGATTCAGTCTGCTAAACTGATAAAACAATGAATTGATAAGGACTGGATATATCGCAGGAGGTTGGAAAGAACTTGAAGAGTCACCTATCCAGTGTCATTAAAAAGGATGAACAAAACTACAGAACTAGCTAGGGTAATTTATACATTTTGTTTTATCAATGCAGCAATAAAAAAAGAAGATCTTCTCTTAATGGAGACAACAATGGTCTAATGAACTAGGTATCCACAAGAATTAGTGCCGGAGGAGCAACCTCAACCTACTCTTGATTTTTTTTAAGGGTAAAGGTTCCTCTCGCACATATGTGCTAATCATTCCCAACTCTAGAGGGCGGTGCTCATCTTTGTTTCAAAGCCGAAGAGCCAGCGCTGTCCGAAGACGTCTCCGTGGTCATGTAGCCGGCATGACTGAACGTCGAAGGCGCACGGGACGCTGTTACCTTCCCACCAAAGGTGGTTCCTGTTTTTCTACTTGCATTTTTACGTGCTTTCGAACTGCTAGGTTGGCAGAAGCTGGGACAAGTCACGGGAGCTCACTCGGTTTGGTGACGCTAAGGATTCAAATCGCCGAACTGTCAACCTTTTTTTGATCAACAAGCTCAGCATCTTAGCCACTGAGCCGCCGTGTATCCTTTTTAAGGGTACTTCATCTTTAAAGGAGACTTAAACTTGACGTTCCTTCAGATAGAGGACTGACTGCATTTGTGAAAGAGGGCAGAATCAAGGTCAGTGGATTAACTGTTGATTTACTCCCATTTCTGCTGCTACAGACTTATAAGTGAAGGAGGGAGAATCGAACTTTGCACTTGGTTATTCTTAAAAATAAATAAAAATAAATAAATAAAAATAAATAAAAATAATAAAAATAAAAATAATAAAAATAAAAATAAGATGTCCATCCATCCACCTCCTTCTCTGCCGTCCCCTTCTTCTTTTGCCCTCCATCATTCCCAGCATGAGGCTCTTCTCCAGGGAGTCCTTCTTCCTTCTCATTAGGTGGCCAAAGGATTTGAGTTTCCTCTTCAGGATCTGGCCTTCTCAAGAGCAGCCAGGGTTGATCTCCTCTAGGACTGACTTGTTGGATCATCTTGCAGTCCAGGGGACTTGCAGGCGTCTTCTCCAGTACTTACTCCATGCTTTATTTACTGATAATTTGAAGGAACTTGGAAATGGCCATTGGACAAATCTTGAGTATGGAAGCAAGCAGCTGAATATGGCTACAACTGAAGGTCTAAAGACACCACAAGCTAAGGATTATGCAACTATGCCCCCAAAAGAGATTCTTGTACAAGTACTTACTGGCTTGAACTGGAGTGAGAGATGATATCAAAAGGTGCTATACTTGATATGTGAACAATTGAGGGAGCTACCTATATCCAGTCTAACAAAGAGAAGGATTAGGGATGATATTATAGCAGCTTCCCAGTAATTGAGGGCTGTCACAGAGAAGAGGAGGTCAAACTGTTCTCCAAAGCAGATGACAAGAAGTAACAGATGGAAGAGAGAGACACCCTAGAATTAATAAGAATTTTCCTGCTAGTGAGAACAATTAATCCGTGCCACGGCTTGCCTTCAGAAGTTGTGGGTACTCCAACGCCTGAGGTTTTTAAGAAGAGACTGGACAGTCAGTTGTCTGAAATGTTATAGACTCTCCTGCTTGAGGGTTGGACTAGAAGACTTCCAAGAGCTCTATTCCGATTGATTGAAATGTGCTAAGTCTCCTGCTTGAGCAGGGAGTTGGATTAGAAGACCACCAAGGTGTCAGGGTTCCAAATAGCATCCGAAAGTAAATCAGAGTCCAAGGCAAAGGATTCCTCAAAGTTCCAATTTATGAAGAGAACCATGTTGGCACATCTGGGAAAACCCAAATCTGAAAGCTTCCCGGTTTTCCCCACCCAGTTGAAAGTTCAAGATCCTGCCCCCACACCCACAAGTCCACCACATGGTCCAATCTTCCACTGCGCCGATGACAGATTCCACCCATCCAGTTCCGGCCAGGTGCAGAGACAAAGATGACCTTGGCTTTCTAAGAAGAATGTTGTTATGGCTACATATCATCTAACTCCATACAATCCTCCCTCCCATTTTACCACCATAGAGAATCCATAGTAGAAGAATAGAAAGTGTGGCAGGATCCAAAGATCCAAAAGAAAAGATGGCTGCAGGCCTGACACAAGGTCCCTTCCAACCCTATGATTCTATCTTGTATGTTCTATGATCTTAGCCAAAAGAAGCAAACTTCGATCCTAACAATAAATTTGAATTTATTTGACATCAGCTAGTACTGGGGAGAGGCTGGTTAGAAACAAAGATTCCACAACTGTGTCAAAAATTACCTAGGGTTCCCTGCCTGGGCAGGGGGTTGGACTAGAAGACCTCCAAGGTCCTTCCAACTCTGCTATTGTATTGTATTGTATTGTATTGTACCTGCCCTGTCACATTTTGTACCACAACAGGCGTCATTCTTCTCGAAACTTCTCTTTATTTTCTGGAACGATCGCCTGATTTATGTCTAAAGTGGAACCAATTTAAAGGCAGGTCTGTGTGGTAGTCTCAGAGTTTGTTGGAATAACTCTCCACTCTGCCCAAGGCAGCTTGACTCAGGCTTCAATCTTCCCCAGCCACCGGCTTTAAATTTCTACTGCTCTTCCTGACCTTGGACTGCTCTCCTTTCAATTACTGTTGTGCCTTGCAGAGACCTGGGTTTACAGCAGCCTCTCCAGTTGCTAACATGCCGGAGGTAACCACCAATGAGAAATGTTCCTCAATAACTTTGCATCATCTCAGGAGACTGTCAAAAGTCCAGAAGAGTTGGATAAGTTCTTGACACAGGTTTTTTCCCCCCCACAACTAGCTAGGCAGGGAAAGAGGATCCCAAATGTGAAACAAAAACAGAAATAAAAAATAGCTTGGTTTAGTGGTTAAGGTGTTGGCTTAGGATGCAGGAGATCAGGTTCTCGGTAGACCTTAGGCATGAAAAACCAGGTGACTTTGAGGTGCCAACCGTTAAAGGTGGTGACTTTGAGCCAATCATCAAGTGATTGGTGAGTTCTAGTTCCACCTTAAATATGAAAGCTGCCTGGGTGACTTTGAGCCAATCATCAGGAGACTATGAATTCTAGTCCTGCCTTAGGTATGAAAGCCAGCCAGGTAATTTTGGGCCAGTGACCAGGAGACTCTGAATGCTAGCCTCACCTTAGGCCTGAGAGCTGACTGGGTCAATCTCTCTCTTTCCTCCCCCCCTCTCCCTCCCTCCCTCTCCCTCTCTCTCTGCTCAACCCCACCTCACAGGGTTCTTGTTGTGGGGAAAATAGGCGTGTTCATCACTTTGGGTTATTTATAAACAATAACAAATGATGATACGTAGCCATAACAACATTCTCCTTAGAAAGCCAAGGTCATCTTTGTCTCTGCACCTGGCCGGAACTGGAATATTATGAAATTTGGAACAATTGGTACAAATGCCTGCAAAACAAGAATAAAATTAATTAAGCCAAAAAACTATATATATATATATATATATGAGAGAGACAGAGAGAGAGAGATAGAGATAGATAGAGAGATAGAGAGATAGATTTATAGATATATAGATATATAGATATCTATTTAGAGTTACAACCCCCAGTATGCCCAAATATGGGAGGAAGATCACTACTTCCATTCTCTGTCCTTCGGCTCGTCACAAGAGACCATCCAGACAGAAACCCAATATTTTTACTGTTGCCTTTTTGTTACATATGTGCACAAATACAACACACACACACATATATTGGAGTTGGAGCAAAGGTCAGCAGAAATCAACTCTTGCCAATGTTATGAATTGCTCCGTCGCCCGTTTATTCCCCCATTTCTTCATGGAAACTTCATGGAACTCACCTCTCCTGGCAGAGCAGGAAAAGGAAGACCAACATGTCTGCACTCTCCTGCGCCGACATCAGCAGAGTTTCCAAAAATGTGGACTTAGATCAGTGGTGGGTTTCAAAAATCGTTTGAACCTTCTCTGTGGGTGTGGCCTCCTTTGTGGGAGTGGCTTGCCGCCCATGTGACCAGATGGGAGTGGCTTGCCACCCATGTGACCGGATATGAAGATGCCGATGACACTTGTCAGAACCACCTTAAATGACCTCACACACAGCACTGGCATGCATAAGAATAGGATGCCAACTTGTTTTTTAAAAGGCATCTTTGCTTTGCGTTAAAACAACTTCAACACACGCAATGTTCTGATTGCACCACAAACGCAGTAGTCATCCTTACCTTTCACAGAGGCACTGAGTTTTATAAATAGGAGCATGATAGTGTAGAATAATCATATCCAAGGACCAGTGGTGGGTTTCAAAAAAGTTTGGAACCTCTTCTGAAGGTGTGGCCTGCTTTCCGGGTCCACTGGTGGAACCTCTTCTAACCGGTTCGGTAGATTTGACGAACCGGTTCTACCGAATAGGTGCAAACTGATAGGAACCCACCTCTGACTTAGATACAAAGGGTGGGAAAGTATCATTTCCAAAAGCTTATAACAGCCGGTTTTAGTATGCAGAGCATGTTTTTGATCTACGAGCATTTCCCTTTATACCAAATTATAGACAAGGAATCTCTTGGGGAAGACAGTGTCCCCGCAAGCTGAGTGAATCCTCATGTATAATGAAGGAATAACGTCAAGGAAGGACTTTTCGGTCACCTTTGCATTTGTGATGGTGAGTGTGGGGTCCAGAATATCATTCTTTACAGAAAGGCAACCACCTTCTCATCTCTGTGACCTCTCAAATCAAATTTAAAGGCTGTGTGCTTGTGGGGTGTGTGTGTGTCTGTGTGTGTGTGTGTGTGTGTGTGTGTGTGTGTGTGTGTGCTGGAATTAAATAAATAAAAGCCCGCGTGGAGCTCAGAAGGAGCAGATTGATTGTGAGAGGCAGAGCAGCGGATCGATTCCTGCAGAGGCAGAATTTAAAACAATATTAATCACATTTTATCATGCGGGGGGCCCTCGCCTCACAAATCAGTGTATAGCAATCAAGTTATAGCAATAAAATGAAAAGTAAAATGGATCGGCAACTCAGGAGAAATTCTCCAAGAAGCCTTCTCAAGGAAAGGAAATGCCAGCCTAAGTACGGCGAGATTGAACGGTGTTTAAGGCACTTGAATGGAGATTCATACGGAAAGCAAAGTGATTGCCTGTTCTGAGGGGAAAGAGAAAGTGTGGTATAATAAGTGTGGTACACATACGTGGATTGCAAGCAGGGAGTGGGGAAGATGGGCTTGTTGTTGTTAGTTGCGAAGTCTTGTCCGACCTATCGCAACCCCATGGACAATGTTCCTCCAGGCCTTCCTGTCCTTTCTCATCCTCTGGAGTCCATTTAAGCTCACGCCGACTGCTTCGGTGACTCCATCCATCCTTCTCTGCCGTCCCCTTCTTTTGCCCTCAATCTTTCCCAGCATGAGGTTCTTCTCCAGGGAGTCCTTCCTTCTCATTAGGTGGCCAAAGTATACTTTCCTCTGACCTTCTAAAGAGCAGCCAGGGTTGATCTCCTCTAGGACTGACCCATTTGATCATCTTGCAGTCCAAGGGACTCTCGGGAGTCTTCTCCAGAACCATAGTTCAAAGGCCTCAATTCTTGGCGCTCAGCCTTTCTGAGAAGGTGGGTTAGTCAACGATTAGTTGCGTTCATAGAAGGATGGTGACTTTCGCTGTGTTTGATTTGGTCTCTTTTTGCATTAACAGAGGGAGGGAATCAAGAACATGTACTGCTTTATAAAGCCTTAGTAAGACCATACTTAGAATACTTCATCCAGTTTTGATCAGCATATTATAAAAAAGATGTAGAGTCTCTGGAAAGAGCAACAAAGATGATAAGGGGACTGGAGGCTAAAACATATGAAGAACGGTTGCAGGAATTGGGTATGTCTAGTTTAATGAAAAGAAGGACTAGGTGTGACATGATAGCAGTCCTCCAATATTTGAGTGGCTTCTATAAAGAAGAGGGGGTCAACTATTTTCCAAAGCACCTGAAGGTAGAACAAGAAGCAATGAATGGAAACTAATCAAGGACAGAACCAGCCTAGAACTAAGGAGAAATTTCCCGACAGCGAGAACAATGAATCAGTGGAACAGCATGTCTCCAGAGGTTGTCGGTTAATGAGCCAAGGTGGTACAGTGGTTAGGGTGCAGTACTGCAGGCCACTTCAGCTGACTGTTATCTGCAGTTCAGCGGTTCTAATCTCACTGGCTCAAGGTTGACTCAGCCTTCCATCCTTCCGAGGTGGGTGAAATGAGGACCCAGACTGTGGGGGTGATATGCTGACTCTGTAAACCGCTTAGAGAGGGCAGAAAACCTATGAAGCGGTATATAAGTCTAACTGCTATTGCTATTGCTATTGTGGTGCTCATCATTGAGATTTTTAAGAAGAGCCTGAATAACCATTTATCTGATGTGCTATAGGGTCTCCTGCTGAGCAGGGGATTGGACTAGAAGACCTCCAAGGTCCCTTCTAACTGTTTGTTATTTTGCTATTCTGCTATTCTATTATTCTGTCATGTTGTGATCGTGAATTGAGTCAATAGTGGCCTTTTCAATAAACCAAGATTGGATAAAGTGCTTGGGGTCAGTGTGACCAGTCAGAACTTTTTACTTCAGCCAACCGATCAAAACCACTAGAGAAAATAATGTTGCATTATCACCCTCCTCTAATTTCTTTGATGCAAAACTAGGCTAAAAAGATCAGAGGGTCCATCTTAAACTGTAGATATGATAGAACTGACTCCAGGTCTCCATCAGAAATTTGGCCGAAAAGCAATTTGATTGACACTCCAGTTCAAGGCAGCTTCTCAAATTCAGTTCAAAACTATTCCTCCGACTTGATTTATTTTTAAATTATTTCCTTCCTATCAATTTGGAGCGTCAAATTTCACTTGGCTCAGTTCAATAATTTGATGGGAAGCATCCGATCTAAATAATTTTCTAAATTTAATCAATCAGTGCCTTTTTTTAAAGGAGGAAGTGAGGTGAAGGCAATTGTTCCAGGCCCCCCACATATTAGAGAAGGGACAGTATATTTCAAAAGTATAGTTTAGTACTAAATGATGAGGTGTGTCAATATTTGTCCAATGAATTAATCACAAGAATTCTTTTAGTGCTAGAGATTTCCCACCTACTGAGCTACTGGCTAATGAACCAAAACTAATGGAAGTAAAACATACCTCAACATGGTGAGAATAAATGTTGTGTTTCCATCACAATCTTCTAGATTCTCCCAAAAGGTCTTGAAAGGCTTCATCCTCCCATAAATCCATTGGCTTCTTGAAATCTTCCATCTAATAGGAGGCAAAGGTCTATTGATGATTGAAGTTTTGGCATGATATGGATTCCCTCTAGACCAGCGATGTCCAATCTTGGCAAGTTTAAGACCTGGGGACTTCACCTCCCAGAATTCCAAAGGCTGGGGGATTCTGGGAGTTGAAGTCCACAGGTCTTAAGCTTGCCAAGGTTGGAAAACCCCTAATCTAGACATTATCTTCTCTTGAAAACTTTGGGGTGGTCCATTAACAGAACCACAAGCCTAGGTGACTAAGCCAAAAGCCAAATCACCATTTTAATTGTCCCACCTCAAAGGATTATTATGGAGACACTCTTGGGAAAGAGAAAAAAAAGTTGACTGCCAGCCCCAAAGCCATAAATAAGCAATAAATCAGGATTAACCTAACTCCAGGGGGATCTCACAGTGCTTTGTTTGGAATACCTACCACAGAAGCAATTCCTTTGTAGCATTTCAGTTCAATACTCAAGAGGACAAGAGTAATTTCAAGAGACTGCTTTGCATATGTTATGTTATTCTGTCGGCAGGAGCAAAGGAAACTTAACAGAAAAGATCCATTTACACTCTAGACAGTTACAACATCGCTAAAGGTCCTTCTGTATTCAGCTACTCACAAGATGCATATTAGGCTATAAGTCACAAGAGGTCACAATTATGAGTGGGGGGGCCTCCCTTCAGCTTTTAAACTCTGTTTTCATTCTGTCCTTCACCCCGTTTTAATTTTGGTTTTAATAATTTCTTTTTTATGCTTTTATATAGGACGTGGTGGCTCAGTGGCTAAGACGCTGAGCTTGTCAATCAGAAATAGCAATAGCAGTTCGACTTATATACCGCTTCATAGGGCTTTCAACCCTCTCTAAGCGGTTTACAGAGTCAGCATATTGCCCCCAACAATCTGGGTCCTCATTTTACCCACCTCGGAAGGATGGAAGGCTGAGTCAATCTTGAGCCGGTGAGATTTGAACCGCTGAACTGCAGTTAGCAATCAGATGAAGTGGCCTGCAGTACTGCACTCTAACCACTGCACCACCTTGGCTCTTTTAACGGTTGGCAGTTTGGCGGTTCGAATCCCGAGTGCTGCATAATGTGGTGAGCTCCCGTTCCTTGTCCCAGCTTCTGCCAACCTAGCAGTTCGAAAGCACATAAAAATGCAAGTAGAAAAATAGGGACCACCTTTGGTGGGAAGGGAACAGCATTCCGTGCGCCTTCGGCATTGAGTCATGCCAGCCACATGACCCCGGAGATGCCTTCGGACAGCGCTGGCTCTTCGGCTTTGAAATGGAAATGAACACCGCCCCCTAGAGTAGGGAACAACTAGCACATATGTGCGAGGGGAACCTTTACCTTATGCTTTTATAGCTTGCATTTGCAGGGACACCAAGATGAGGGGTGTACAAATTTGATAAAGACTCCCTCAAACACTTGGGCAATATAAGGATGGTTGATGGATATTTTAGCATTTCTGTGGTGTCACCACCAGCTATTCTCCATTTCCTCAGGAATGCAATGATTAGCCCTTTCTGAAGAATTTGTAGCTCAACGTTCAGCTTTTTATATTAAAAAATGGCAGGGCAAGAAGGCAGAGACATCATCATGGCACAAAACTTTCGGTTGCTGATGGTTTCAAGAAGCCTTGGGTGCCCATTCATTTTTCCAAGTAAAATTATTGTCGTCTCTTGTAGTTGTTTAAAGAGCCATTTATATGTTGTCAAAAAAAAAAATTTCAGACTCAGAACAGCAAAGCTGTTGGCTTTTTATCTCTAGGCTCCCCAAACCATTTTTTTATTAACTTATTGTGTGGAAACAATGGCTGTTTTAACCATTTTTAAAAATGCCATTTTTCTCTGCTCCTTGGCTATTTGAGGAAGGGGGGATTAGAACATTCCCTGAGGCCTTTTTCACCAATCTTACAAGAGACTAAAATGTCATAAATGCACACCAATGTAAGAGGGTGAATTACTTCAGAAGCAAGACAATAAATACATTCCTTTCTGTTTTATGTTAGTTATAATTTTACAGCCTTGTTTCACAACGATGGCTGCTTGAAGCTGGTTTGGACTTCAATTCCCAAAATTCCCCAGCCAGCTTAAGAGAGAGTTTTAATATTCCAATTATTTTTGTCTTTTTATAACCCTTATACAAGAAATGGAGACGGCATTAAAAGAATTAATAAAAATAAAAGCAGTGAAATCATAGGCAAGCATGCATAAATGAGGATAAAATCAACCAACTAACGTTTGCTAACTCTTCAAAATTGTATCTTTACAGATCAACAGAGTCACTGGTATTGTAATAGAATAACAGAGTTGGAAGGGACCTTGAAGGTCCTCTAGTCCAACCCCCCTGCTTAGACAGGAAACCCTACACCACTTCAGACAAATAGGTATCCAACATCTTCTTAAAAACTTCCAGTGTTGGAGCATCCATAACTTCTGGAGGCAACTTCTGTTCCACTGATTAATTGTTCTAACTGTCAGGAAGTTTCTCCTCAGTTCTAAGTTGCTTCTCTCCTTGATTAGTTTCCACCCATTGCTTCTTGTTCTACCCTCAGGTGCCCTGGAGAATAGCTTGACTCCCTCTTCTTTGGGGCAGCCCCTGAGATATTGGAAGACTGCTGTCATGTCTCCCCTAGTCCTTCTTTTCATTAAACTAGACATACCCAGTTCCTGCAACAGCTCTTCATATATTTTAGCCTCCAGTCCCCTAATCCTCTTTGTTGCTCTTCTCCGCACTCTTTCCAGAGTCTCCACATCTTTTTTACATCATGGTGACCAAAACTGGATGCAGTATTCCAAGTGTGGCCTTACCAAGGCCTTATAAAGTGGCATTAACACTTCACCTAATCATGATCTTCTCTGTCTCTGGAAATACATTTTTGCTGCTCTGAACACCCTGTTCAGTTTTTGGAGCCTTAAGGTCATCTCTTCCATAAATTACACAACTTCTTCAGACCTTGTAGCTCCCACACCACATCTCTCATTGCTCAGAGCCTTACCCATGGCTGGTTTATTCCAGTATTTGGAATTGTATGAAAAGAATTTTCTGGAGAAAAAAAGGAGCAGCTTCTGAATCAGGAGGCCTGAATTCCGAGACACACCCGAAACCCAGCTGCAAATAATCAGCCTTTTTCCCTTCAGCGGACCACACCTAACTGAAGAGATTCTGTTGGTCTAGTTGGAGAAACTTGGAGGGAAATTTGTCATGGAAAGAAACATCCTGGAACTAAGGGGAAAATTTCCTGACAGTGAGAACAATAAACCAGTTGTCCTCCAGAAGTTGTGGTTTTTAAGAAGAGATTGGACAACCATTTGTCTGGAAGGTTATAGGCTCCCCTGCCTGAGCAGGGGATTGGACTAGAAGACCTTCAAGGTCCCTTCCAACTCTGTTATTCTGTTAGTCAGACTTTTTCTTCCTGGGGAAAACAGCTTTGCTCTTCGGTGGCTGTTTTATGGAGGGTCTGTTTTTCCTCACCTGGTATTCAAAATGGATGCTGGAACTCAAGATGACTAGTTATTTCAGTGACTGAGGTCCCTTATACACAAATTAAAGAAATATTTTCCTGCTACCGGCTAGTGGTGGGATTAAAAAAAAATTACTACCAGTTCTGTAGGCATGGCTTGGTGGTCGTGGCAGGGGAAGGATACTATAAAATCTCTATTTCCTCCCAATCAGCTAGGACTTAGGAGGCAGAAAACAGATGGGGAGAGGGGGGCAGCCAGAGGTGGTATTTGCTGTTTCTCCAAATACTTAAAATTTATGCTCCTGGTTCTCGAGAACTGGTCAGAACCTGTTGAATACCACCTCTGCTACTGGCTCTTTACAATATATCAGTCTATTCTATGGTTAGAGATGTAAACTTACAATAAGTGTAGTACTTCACCAAGAGTCATACGATTGCAATCATATAAAAATCATATCAATAAATACTTCAGCTTGTTTTTCTTTAAAAAAAAAAAACTTTTAGTATAGTAGGTTTCTGCCATTAATACCGATACTCATTTCTATGTTTGGCTATCTTCTTAATCTTCTATATACTGTATATATAAAAATGAGTGTGTGTTTGTGTGTGTGTGTGTTTCCAGCATAACTCTGGACCGCCTCGAGCAATTTCAACCAAACTTGATACACAGATGACTTACTCTCTGGAAACAAATACTGTGAGGGGTAAGACACCCCTAACATCCCTTGGGATGTGTGTTCTGTTAAGATACAGCCTGTTGTGCCTTAAAATGGATTCTACTGTACTGCCATACTGGCTTCTACTGTACAGCGCAATTGAGTTGCCATGGTAATGGCTTCACAGTACTCCACAAAGGGCTCCCTCTGATAAGGGGGAAAATCCAACATTAGAAATTACGTTTGGTCTGGACATTTACCCTCTATGAATAAATAGTTATCGGCTAGTTGACTATAAAATCAGTTCAGCTGTTTTACTTATGGATGAAAAGCAGTTGGATTTGGAAACATGGAAAGATGGGGAAAATGTTTTTTTTAATAAAGATGTAACTGATCCTAAATCCCATCAACCACAATCAGGCTTACTTTGGAAGACACAGGTATAGGGCTACAGATTACAATGCTCCACGCACCTGAGCTAAGTCCCCTCTGTGTGCTTTTGCATGTCAAGTGGGCCTCTTCAAGATTGTCTGTCGCAAAACCTAATCAATTAATGATATGGGTTTCCACTGAAAAATGGATTAAATTTGCACAGGAGAAAAATCGAAGGAAAATGTCTCTTTTCAAAAAAAATAATTCACAGCAGGGAAAATGAGTCTTTTAAAAGGATGCCATCTGCTGTGCATGTGTATGCATATCTGTTGTTAGTGAGAAGGTTGCTAAAGAGGTAGAGAAGTTGAATGGGCAGATGATGTTCTGTGTATCGCTCATTTGTCGCCCCCCCCTATCAATTTGGAACTCATTTTAATGCAATAAGATGTTTTTTTTAAGATCCATTTGTGTAGCAGATTATACACGCAAGAACACGAGGATGCCCGAACTCATTGGTAGCCTCACACTGCAATGAACAAGGACGTAGATTCAATTTTGTAGCTATGAAGCAGAGGTGGGTTCCTACCAGTTCGCACCTATTCGGTAGAACCGGTTCATCAAATCTACCGAACCGGTTAGAAGAGGTTCCACCACTGGACACGGAAAGCAGGCCACACCTACAGAAGAGGTTCCAAAAATTTTTGAAACCCACCACTGACACACGCACACACACACATACATACAGAGAGAGAGAGAGAGAGACTGACACAGAGAGAGAGAGAAAGAGAAAGAAAGAAAGAAAGAAAGAAAAAAGAAAAAGAATGAGAGATGAAAGAAAAAAAGAAAAAAAGAACAGAGAGACACAAAGAAGGAGAGAGAGAGAGAGAGAGAGAAAAAAAAAACACATGGCCAGCAAGCTACTCCCACCAGGTCACATGACCTGCAAGCCACTCCCACAAAGGAGGCCACACCCACAGAGTAGGTTCCAAAAATGTTTGAAACCCACCACTGCTATGAAGATTGTTGGATGAGCAGGCACAAAAACAGCCGGGAAAGTGATTGGAGCCTGGGAAACAGCCCCCTCAACAGTCAGTCAACAGGAGTGCCAATTTACCACCTGCCTATCAAGTACCTACAGAAGGGGAGGGCTGGGCAGTACAAACAAATGACAGTTAATGATTTAAAAGCCAGCCATCAACACACCCCGATCAACATCTAAAAAGCAACTTACAACAGATACTACAAATACCACACACAGAGCAGCACACAAACTTCTCCGCTAGAGAAACTTCCCCAAGGATAGTCTCTAGCACGAGTCCGAAAGCTTGGAAGACAAAACCTCTGGTCCCAGTGACCGACCCCAGATTGGATCCTGCAAAATCAAACATTGCCCCTTATATCCTCGACTTACAACGGTTCATTGAGGGACCATTCAAAGTTGCAACCGCACTGAAAAAAAAGAGACTTATGACCATTTTTGCACTTATGACCACTGCAGCATTCCCACGGTCCCATCTACTACTGTCAGGGCCCACAGCCATCTTTCCTTTGGGGTCTTTGGCCTGCCACAATTTCTATTATTCTGATATGCCTTTTCTATGGTGGGAAAATGGGAGTGGGGATAGTAGGAGTGAGATGCGATGTAGCCATAACAATATTCTTCTTTGAAAGCCAAGGTCATCTTTGTCTCTGCACCTGGCCAGAACTGGATGGGTGGAATCTGTCATCATGGCAGTGGGAAATTGGACCATGTGATGGACTTGTGGGTGTGGGGGGCAGGATCTTGAACTTTCAACTGGGTGGGGGAAACCAGGAAGCTTTCAGATTCGGTTTCCCCAGATGTGCCAACGTGGCTCTCTTAATAAATTGGAACTTTGAGGAATCCTTTGCCTCGGATTCTGATTACTTTTGGATGCTATTTAGAACCCTGACATTCAGACAATGGCTAACCAATTTCTTCTTAAAAACCTCCATGTTGGAGCTCCCATAACTTTTGGAGGCAAGCAGTTCCACCGATTAATTGTTCTCATGGTTAGGAAACTTCTCCTTGGTTCTAGGTTGGTTCTCTCCTTGATTAGTTTCATGCATTGTTTCTTGTCCTTGCCTTCAAGGGCTTTGGAGAATAGGCACGAGGGGAGGGCCCTCATGGCTTCTCCGATAGACAGCTCCTTTCTCTGCCTTCTCCGCGTTATAACAGCCTCCCGGCTCTACTACTCGTTTGCTAGTTGTAACGGTAATGCAAACGATCGTAGTGTACTTCCATTGTCCTACAACAAGTGCCTCTGTGGGGGGATATGTGCTCTCTGCGCTCGGAAACAAACAACAGACTGCAATGAGCTGTCCATGTCTGTTCTTAATTGTTAATCATATTGGCTCCAAACTGTCAGCTAAAGAGCAATTGCTACATTTCCAAATGGGCGAACGCTCGCCAAAAAACTGCCTTCAATATTTAACATTCCGTGGCGCATGAAGTTTGAAGCTGCCACTTGGAAATTGGCTGCTTCCTAAAATGTCTGTAAGTCCTTACATCATCACCGCCCTTCAGTCGCCGCCGATGGAGGCTGAAGAGTTTTGACTTCTGCAAGATAGTCATATAGATTCTCCCGGAGGTGGCCTTTCCTAGAATTCGTGTCCTACAACATTGCAGCCCTTTTCATGCCTGATTGGATCAATGTTCTAAAACAGATTCTAAAATATGGGATGCTCACATCCATATGGCTTTTCTGTTGCTCTAACTCTGTGTTCCTTGATTTCAGGACTCTTAGAGCGTTCTGGTTTTCTGCCATGAACTTCATCAGTCTGGTAGTTCTTGGAGATAGTTTAGGATTGAAGATAAGAGGAAAAAAGAGAAGGTTCTTCCATACGGAGATGGAATTGTTTGCGTAGGAATAAGAGAATAAAAGGGAGAGTGGTGTGGCGAGGCTGAGAAAAAGGTTAAGAAAGAGGATGGACCACTTGAACACTACCAGCATTGACAACACAACTGCCAGTCAATTGCAAAAGGCAGCCTGACCTTGGAACGGCTTATATCCTGCAACAAAACCACTAACCACATCAAACATGATCTGCCTATCCAAATGCCAAATGGCTGACTGTGCGTCAAACAATAATAATAAAATAGAAATAGAATGACTGTGGCAAAAGAAAGCAAAGGTAGGACTAATAGTAATAGGTGCCTTGGGTGCAATCATGAAACAACTGGAGCACAACTTGAACCGCCAACGGCATTGACAAAATCACCATCGGTCAATTACAAAAGGCAGCTTGACTGGCAACAGCTTACATCCTGCGTTGAGACCTTTAGCACCGTCAAACAAGAGCATCTGCGTACTGCAAGCCCTTGGGAAAGACTTGATAGGTGGATGAAAATGCCAAGTCCAGCGTGAACATCTGGATGACATCTGGATGACTATGCAATGAACCATAACAGCAATAATCCAAACAACTGGACATCAACTGCATTGAACTTGAATTGACATTGTCCTTGAAGTTTGAATCCAATCGTCCATGGGATCCATTTCAGATTCCATTTATCTTGGTCCTAACCACACAGCTAGATCTTCCTAGAGGAATAATTTATAGAATATATAGCTAGTTGTGGAAAGATATCTTGCATCTCAGATGAGGCCCATCTGTTCTTCAAAGCATACATTCTGTCGGTCTCTTCCAGGCAAACCCAAGAAAGCAGCAAAAATTACATAATTATATTATTTAGTAGATATTCCAACAACTTTGACAGTTAGTTAGATTTGCTGTGTGATCTCGAACCATATTTCCCCTCCATCTTTAGTTCTGAAGTTGCCAATGATATGTCAAGAAAACCTGGATGTTTGCAGCTTTGTTAATTTAGCAAACATTTGCATATACATACTTATAACTTACTTCTCATCCAGTTGGACTCATTGCAATGTGCTTTTTCGAAGACAATTGTGTTAGAACAGAGAAAATTCACCCTACTCTACATCTGTTACTCTGACTTCTTCAGCTGCATCCCCGAATCCTCCCGAGGCCTTTCAGTTAGACAAATATTTTAATTCATCAAAAGAAATTATAGTCTCTCTTTCTCTAATTGAGCCAATTTTGTTTAGAAAGACACGTATTGTTCCTGACATTTAAGTTTAGCAGGATAGGTTTCTAGAAATGGATGAGTAAATTAGCGGTTGCCCATATTTCAATGCACTTGATACCTAAAATATCACGAGGATTGGTCTATGCAGTGGCACTCATGAGATAAACAATCCGAGGCTTTTCTCTTTATTGGAAGGGATCTTGGAGGTCTTCTAGTCCAACCCCCTGCTCAAACAGGAGATTGTATACTATTCCAGATAAGTAGCTACCCAGTCTCTTCTTAAAAACCTCCTACTGTATGATGGAGCATACACAACTTCTGGAGGCAAGTTGTTCCACTGATTAATTGGTCTCACTGTCAGGAAATTCCCCCTTAGTTCTAAGTTGCTTCTTTCCTTGATTAGTTTTCATCCATTTCCATCCCATCCCATCCATCTATCCATCCTCTATCATCTCAATCTACCTATATCTCTCCAGCTACCCATTCATCCATCGATCCATCCATATTTCTATCTTTACCTCTCTCTACCTCTGTACTTATCCATCTATTCATGTATCCATCCATCCATCCTCTATCCTCATCTCATATACCTATATCTCTCCAGCTACCCACCATCCATCCATCCATCCATCCATCCATCCCTCTATCTATTTAACATTCTATCTTTACCTCTCTCTATCCATCCATCCATCCATCCATCCATCCATCCTCTATCATCTCAATCTACCTATATATCTCTAGCTATCCATCCATCCATCCATCCATCCATATATCTATCTTTACCTCTCTCCACCTCTGTACTTATCCATCTATCTATCCATCTATCCATCCATCCATCCATCCTCTATCATCTCAATCTACCTATATCTCTCTAGCTACTCATCCATCCATCTATCGATCCATCCATATATCTATCTTTACCTCTCTCCACCTCTGTACTTATCCATCTATCTATCCATCTATCCATCCATCTATCCATCCATCCTCTATCATCTCAATCTACCTATATATCTCTAGCTATTCATCCATCCATCCATCCATCCATCCATCCCATCCATATATCTATCTTTACCTCTCTCCACCTCTGTACTTATCCATCTATCCATCTATCCATCCATCCATCCATCCATCCAGGACTGACCTATATGTTGATTAGAAATAAACATGGAATAAGGCTTGCAAACTGTATCACCTTAAAGCAATGAGAAGGAATCACAGTTTTGTTTCCTTTTCCTCATTGATGAGTTGCATATAACCAGCACACATCATTTTGCAGTTTCTCGCACAGATTGTTTTAACACCTGTAACCAGGCTGGGATTTTGAAAGCTGTGTAGTCTTCTCCAAGGCACCGTTGTCTCAATGAGAGTAAATATTTACCGACAAACGTGTTGTTGTGTATAGGTGTGGGTTCCTATTTTCCCAAAACAACAATGATGGGGGAGGTGGAGAAAAGACCTACATTTATAATGGAAGCTGATCGTAAGATAGTATTCCTAGAAAGAAAGGGAAGATTTTAGGGGAGAGAAGTCTATCTGGTTGGAAGGCGGGTACTGAAATGTACTCCAGAAACAGAGATGCATTTAAAGTGGTGTGAAACTGATAACTAATTTTCACAAAGCAATTTTTTTTTGGTGAACTTTTCCCCTGCTTCAGTGGTGATTCAATCTGTTTAATCCAGTCAGTTTCAATTAAAATACACACTTTCGCACAGAAAGGCTCGAAAGAGTGGGTTAATGGGATTTCAAATACATCTCAAATGAGCCAGCAAAAATCAGTTTATCTGACAAACGGAGGGAATGCCTTGAATTCCATCATTTTGAACTGACTTTGCATCTCCCAGTAAAGGTAAGCTTTCTGTAAAATAATCTGTCCCCCATACACATCCTGCTATTTTAACCTTGATCTCATAACCCAACTTTGTATTCCTTGCCTGCACTTCTAACAGCCATCATCTTCAACCAAATATTGTCAGAGGGTTTGATCTCAATTCTTCCTTGTCCTATCATACAGATTTTAATGATTTTAGATCTTAAAGATCAGGATCTCCCAAAATATTTTCCAGGTCATTCTTTTGGTTCATCATTTGTATTTCCCTTTTAATTCAGCCAGTTTCTTTTGCATTTCCCGTAAATCCAATTTCTTTTGCTAGACACAAATTCCACAGACTGGAATTAAAGAAATAGTTATTTTGTCTTCAATGAGTTAACCTACCACTTATGTACAGTTAAATTTCTTTTCCATACCGAGGAAGTATTTCTCTGTTTTCTCTGTCAGTATAAATGTTTTCAACTTCCAAGGCTGTTCTTAAAAAAATTATTACAGTAGCGTTGTTATTTAAAGATTGAGTTGAGGGTTTTTTTAATAGTGTTGTTTTGTTTATAATCTCCTTCCTTGCTTTTTCTTCTAAGCTGACTTGGAAATAAAATTCTCTACTCTCTTTGTTGTACCATGAAATCTTCCTTTTCTAATGAGTTATAAACCACTCATTTCTTTCTTAATAGACCACTTACTGAATTTGATGGAGGATAATTACATGTGACAGATCTTCACATATATCTAACTTAAAGATAGCACTCCAACATTTTAAAGCTATAATGTTCCCTCCCGCTAAAGGACAAGGAACCACAAGCAAAACACTTGACAACGTATCTAAAAACAACTGCACAATTGCACACAGCAAACAGAGATAATTCGCTCCATCAGCCTTTAAATTGTTGATCTGCCAAAAGAAATAGGAAACTTTCAGTTATGAAAAAAAAATATAACTTAGATCTATCGCCACCGGATGAAGTAATTCTCAAAACAGCAAAGTGATAGATACGATTTTTTTTCCCTCTCCTACAGGAGACAAGGGGCTGCAGTAGCTCAGTGGCTAAGATGCTGAGCTTGTCGATCAGGAAGGTTAGCAGTTTGAATCCCTAGCGCTGTGTAACGGAGTGAGCTCCCATTACTTCTCCCAGCTTCTGCCAATCTAGCACTTTGAAAGCACATAAAAATGCAAGTAGAAAAATAGGAACCACCTTTGGTGGGAAGGTAACAGCACTCCGTGCATCTTCGGCATTTTCTTTTTAATTATAATTTTTATTTTATCAATTTCATATATACATTCACAATTATATGACCTCATAACTGTTATTAATAATATGTATTTATCACAATTTTTCCCTACAGTTGACAATATACTTGAAGATTGCTTTCTTACCATCCCATAGATCCATCTTATATTACAACGTCCTACTTCTTCTTCCCTCCCTCCCTCTTTCCTTCCCTCGTTTCTTCTCTCCTACTCCCCTTCCTTCCCTCCCTCCTTCCCCTTCCCTCCTTCTCTCCTTCCCTCCTTCCTTCCTTCCCTCCTTTTTTTCTCCTTCTATCCTTCCTTTCCCCCTTCCTTTCCTCTTTCCTTCCCCCCTTCCTTCCCCCTACATTCCCTCCTTTCTTCTCTCCTTCTCTCCTTCCTTCCCTCCTTCCTTCCCTCCTTTCTTCTCTCATCTTCGGCATTTAATCATGCTGGGCACATGACCATGGAGACATCTTCGGACAGCGCTGGTTCTTTGGCTTTGAAACGGAGATGAGCACTGCCCCCTAGAGTCAGGAACGACTAGCACATATGTGCAAGGGAAACTTTTTTCTTTACTTTACCAAATAGGAATCTTTCAGTGATGAAAAAAAATTAACTTCGCTCTATTTCCATCAAATGAAGTAGTTCTCAAAAACAGCAAAAGTGATAGATAAGTTTTTTTCCCCTCCTAAAGGAAACCACAGCTTGACTGCCATAATGGGTTTTATAATCCATTATTAGAAAATTGTAATGATAGAAATTACCTCTGTCCAGATCAGTCCTCCGGGATTGGGCAGCCTATAAATCGATTTAATAATAAATAGATAGATAGATAGATAGATAGATGGATGATAGATAGATAGATAGATAGATAGATAGATAGATAAATAAATAAACCAAACTTAGAAGAGTTAAAACTACAAAGAGTTGAATATTTAAATAGGAATCCACTCAAGAGAAAGTTTTGCGATAGTAATAGAAAAAAAAATAAGAGGGCAATTTAAATTTATACTTATAACTGTTATAAAAGAAAGTCAAAGCCGTTTCTTTATTTCTTTTTCCTTCTGTTTTTTTAGCTTGGCTTTGTTCTCTCTTTCTTTCTCTTTTAGTAATAATTGTTAGTTTCTTTTTAATCTGAGTTTTTTTTTTTTTTTTTAAAATATCTTTAAAAGTTATTAAAAGGGAGAACATTTTGCAATATTGTTAACATTCCATTGCCCGCGGAATGGGGTCAGATACTGAATTAATACAGAAATATCTGTTTAGGCATAAATTATCTTACTAAGGGCTGCAGGATAATTACAAGACCACTTGAAGTCTTTTATTTTTGGAGGAAAGACTTAATATCCTTCCCCAAACTTCCTGGAGTTCTTGTTAGTTGTTTTTTTTTTTTTGCAAGCTCGTCAGCATTTTAAAGTATGCAAGAAAGGATTCAGCAAATTCTGTATTGGAGGAAAAACAGAAAAGAAAGAATTTATCATCTTAATAATGCTTTATTTTCACAGCTGCATTCTTTGCATTTACAAGGACCTTGTTTAAATAGGGAGACAATTTGGATTTGTTTTTCACAGGGGGCTTTGTTCCCCTCTGCTTGAGTGTGTATGAAAGACATCTAACGCTCTCTCGCGAATAGATCTTTTTATAAAGTTTGTTTGGTGAAACATCATCAGCATATTGTTTAGAGGTGTATCTCGCTCCACCTGAAGTAAGCACCTTTTCAGAGAGAGATAGAAAGAAATTTTGAAGGAGAGTTTGCATTATATTCTAAGATGTGAATAATAATTTAATTATTCATATATATCTATATCTATATCTATATCTATATCTATATCTATATCTATATCTATATCTATATCTAATCTATCTCTATCTATATCTATATCTATATCTATATCTATATCTATATCTAATCTATATCTATATCTATCTATCATCTATCATCTATCTATCGATCTATCTATCTATCTATCTATCTATCTATCTATCTATCTATCATCTATCTATCTATCTATCTATCTATCTACTCATCTATCTATCTCTATATATTCATACATACATCCTGAATATTATATTTATATAGAATAATTAAAATCATTTCCTTTGTTTCTCTTTTTCCCTTTCTCCTCCTTTTCTTTTCCACTCCTTTCCTTTCCTTCTTCCCTCCCCTTTTCATTTCATTTCCTCTCTCCTTCCCTTCTCTTCCTCTTTCCTTTCCTTCTTTCCTTCTCTACCTCTTTCCTTTCCTTCTTTCCTTTCCTTTCTCCTTCCATTCCTTTTCTTCTTTCCTTTCTCCTTCCCTCCTCTTCCTCTTTTCTTTCTCTTCATCCATCCTTTCTCCTTCCCTTGTCTCCTCTCCTCTCCTTTCCTTCATCCCTACCTTCATCCCCCCTCCTCTTCCTTTCCTTTCTCCTTCCCTTCCCTTCCTCTTTCCTTTCCTTTCCTTCTTTCCTTTCCTCCTCATCCATCCTTTCCTCTTCCATTCCCCTTCCCTTTCTCCCTTTCCCCTTTCCTTCCCTTTTCTCCTCTCCTCTCCTCTCCTTCATCCCTCCCGCACCTCTTCCTTTCCTTTGTCCTTCCCTTCCACTTTCCTTTCCTCCTTTCCTCCTTTCCTTTCCTTTCCTTCTTTCCTTTCCTTTGTCCTTCCCTTCCACTTTCTTTCTTCCTTTCCTTCTTTCCTTTCCTTTCTCCTTCCCCTCCCTTCCCTTTCCTTTCCTTCTTTCCTTTCCCCTTCCCTTCCCTTGTCTCCTCTCCTTTCCTTCATCCCTCCATTCATCCCTTCCCCTCCTCTTCCTTTCCTTTCTCCTTCCCTTCCCTTCCTCTTTCCTTTCCTTTCCTTCTTTCCTTTCCATCTCCTTCCATTCCTTTCCTTCTTCTTTACTTTCCTCTTCATCCATCCTTTCCTCTTCCATTCCCCTTCCCTTTCTCCCTTTCCCCTTTCCTTTCCTTGTCCTCTCCTTTCCTTCATCCCTCCCTTCATCCCTTCCCCTCCTCTTCCTTTCCTTTCTCCTTCCCTTCCCTTCCTCTTTCCTTTCCTTTCCTTCTTTCCTTTCCATCTCCTTCCATTCCTTTCCTTCTTTACTTTCCTCTTCATCCATCCTTTCCTCTTCCATTCCCCTTCCCTTTCTCTCCCTTTCCCCTTTCCTTTCCTTGTCTCCTCTCCTTTCCTTCATCCCTCCCACACCTCTTCCTTTCCTTTCTCCCTTCCCTTCCTCTTTCCTTTCTTCCTTTCCTTCTTTCCTTTCTCCTTCCCTTCCTCTTTCCTTTCCTTTCCTTCTTTCCTTTCCTTCCTTCCCTTCCTCTTTCCTTTCTTTCTTCCCTTCTTTCCTTCTTTTTTCCTTCTTTTCTTTCCTTCTTTCTTTTCTTTTTTTTTTTTTTTTTCCTCCTCTCCTTCCCTTCCCTTCCTCTTTTCCTTTCCTTCCCTTCTTTCTTTCCTTCCTTTCCCTTCCCTTCCTCTTTCCTTTCCTCCTCCTCTTCCCTTGTCTTCTCTCCTCTCCCAAATGAGTCACGGTATTGATAAATACTTCTGCTCATCAAATACAGAAACTTCCTGGGTTTCTTTGTTCTTCAAAAGTGAGGCTAATGATCCCTGGAATGCCTGCCTGAGTGACACCCGCTCCCTTGTAAAGGCAACAGAGCATTGCTATTGCATGCCCACCAGCATGGCCAGTCCTGTTTTTGAATGCAGAAAGTCAGCTCCGCAGTCCTACATTGCTACGTAGCGTCAGTTAATCCCGCAAAAGAAGATTTTCTTTATCTGAAAAGGTGCTGGGGCAAACCAATTGCCTGTGGAACCAAGAACACATTTAAAAAACATGATGAGGCAGCTCGGCAAAGACGCAGCAATTTTAAGATTATGAAGCAGAAGGATGCTAAGAGGGTGCCGAAATAGGCTATTTTGAAGGAATGGGAGGGGGGGGGGGCAGAAAACTGTACCATAAACAAAATGTAGGACGAAAGAAACAGAGAAGGGGGGAGGGAGGGAGAGAGAGAAAGAGAGAGAAAAGAGAGAGAGAGAGAGAGAGAGAGAGAGAATGAATGAATTCCAATAGTTGCAAGCAAATTAGACAGCATGAATATTCATATTTCAAATCGTCTATGCTAAAATTAAATAAAACAGGCCCCTCAAATGAGGATTTTAGGAAACACGCGGCTAAATCATAGTTGTCGTGGGAGAAATACATTCCTGTAAAAAGCCGTCATTTTCTCTCCAGGCGTTTTAGGCTACACCTCCCATTTTTTATGCGTACGTATAATAACTCAAGCTCGATCCTGGTGGAGAAATGAGAATCTGGGGCCTTGAGTGAGGATATCCCGTCAGACACATGTTCCTTTGTCAGAGAGATGAATGACGAAACTGAATCACCTGGCCAAGCTGAGCCGTGCTAATTTCTGCTATTCCTTGTCAATGGACTTTTTTCGTTCGTTCTGGTATCATGCTTTATCGGCAGTTGCTAATTCGGTCAGCATTCCTGGTGGATTGAGCAGTAAGTAATCATGGAGTTAACAGTCCAAAAGGATTTTCCCCCCAAAGCAAAGGGTACAATCAGGTGAAGACCACCGTGAGTAGATTATATACCTATGGCAGTCTCTTAACTGGCAGGAACCCATCCCTGGCTTAGGTCCGATCTAAATCATAGTTCATAGTACACAAACCATGAATACTATGTACTATGTTTAGGTCCGTTTTCGAAACTACTGACCTCTGTTTAACCAGGAACTGAATTTACCAATCCGTAAGATTTGGTGGGGAGGATGAATGGAAGAGTAAACTAAGTAGTAATGGGTTTTTTCTGAACAGCTCTTAGAGGCAGCTATGCTTACTGCAGAAATGTGTAAGATTGGTGTGCCTCACCGACCCTTGTTCGGTGTCGACACAGGCAGAATATCAACAGTGATGTTAGGCTTGGAGAACCAAGAATAACGTGTGGAGTTACTTCTGAGTATTTTCTTGATTGTTTTGGTTTTTTTTTTTGCCAACGGACAGAATCTTGAGGGACTGAAGCTACTAACTCCATAATGATAAATACACTCTGTGAATTGCTAGGAGACTGTCTTAGCTGTTCTGACCCCCTCCTCCGTCCAGTAACGAATGCCGAGACAAGCTTACTGGAATGTACTTTAATAGCAAGACACCAAAACCTCGGTGGCTGAAAGCCAAGCAGAACAAACAGATAAGGACCTTGGCAGACAAACTCAGGCAGCAATAAACACAGATAAGGCTTGGCAGCAATCCAGCCTGCCAAGCTCACAGTACACCTCCGACATTCAAACCTGCATTGACTTCTGCAAAGAGGGGTGTGTGCACAATAGCTTTTTATAGTCTGGAGAGGAGCCTAATGACCACCAGCTGAGTACAATTACCTCCTGTAATTGCGTAATTGTTCTTGACGCCTAGTAACTCTTCGATGGCGTGCATCCAGTAACAACTCACTGCTGTCCTCAGGCTCACACTCCCTTGTCTCCTCCCCACAGTCCAAGCTCAGTGCCTCCTGGTGGCCAACCAGCCTCTCTGCACCCGCTCGGAGTCGAACCCTGTCCAGGGTCCTCCACATCCTCCACAGCCGACTCAGAGGGCCCCTCGCTGTCGGAGTCTGGTGGCAGCTCCAACGGCACCTGCTGGGCCACAACACTTAGCCCTCCTCCTGCCTAGCAGACATTCTAAAACCTTTGACAACAGGGTTAGAAGGGACCTTGGAGGTCTTCTAGTCTAACCCCTTACTCAAGCAGAAGACCCTATGCCATTTCAGGTAAATGGCTGTCCAATCTCTTCAGGCTCTGCCGCCTCCCTTCAGGGAATCCAGACTACTACAGGTAGCTACATTAATCCCCTAAGAGGTCATTTTGATTACTAGCATTGGAATGGGGTAGTGACCCCTTTCCACATGCTCTTTTACAACCAGGGAAATTCATTGATTGGGAAGCTTAACTCCAAAGAAAAGGTTCTAAATGTAATTGTGTGTGAAGGGTAAGGAGATGCAAATATGAAGGAAGAAAGACAAGGTTGCAATGATTAAATGTAACACTAGACTCATTGAACTAAGACTAACCATCACAAGGCCCCACGGACCCATCAAAATGAACATGGATTGCTGAGAAGCGACGCTGACAGATGACTATTAGACATTCCTTTTTCTTTCCAAAAAGACACCACTGATGCTGTTTGAAGACCAAGCCATGGGAGTAAATTTATCCAAAGCAGATCTATTCAGAATGTTGTCATCTTCTCGTAAGGACGGTGGTGCTTCCAGCTTTTGCGCCTCTCAGCTCTTTGGATTCCTTTTGAAAGGCAACTGAAATGGATCCAGGGCTGGACTATCTTCAGATCTACCGTGGAGGTGCAGTTGACAGGGCACAAAGAAGGCAGCTGGACCAAAGACAGGGGAAATTCTGACCCAGTCAAAGGCAGCAAGACACAAACATACGAATGGAGAGATAGGGTGTCATTTTCTCCCTTTCTGTTAGGGATGGAAGGAAAATTTCACAGAGGAGGAGAGGAAGGAGAAGGAGAGGAGGAAGAGGAGGAATGATGGTGAAGAAGGGGAGGAGGAGAAGGAAAAGGAGAAGAAAAAAGAAAAAGGAGAACGAGAGGAGGAGGAGGAGAGAGGAGGAGGAGGCGGAGAAAAAAGAACCAAACAAGGAGGAGGAGTGAAGAAGGAAGGAGAGGGAGAAGGAAGAGTGAAGAAGAGGAGAAAGAGAAGAGGAGAAAGAGAATAATTCCTTCTTTTTTCTCCTCTTTTTTTTTCCTTTTCAACCCACCCATCTCTAATGTCTGGGTTGTGTGAATTGCCTGGTGGCTCAGGTTAGATTAATTCCATAAGTTAACGTCGCCATTCAAATAACGACTGGAATTGTTTCCAATGACAAGACTTCCAGAAATGGTATTTTACCACCAGGACAAAGGCATAACTCCAGGTAGCAAAGTCCCCATTTCTCTTTCACAAACCCACTCTCGCACACATTCACACATGCAGAAACCTGCACCCAGAAAGATAAAAGGAAGAGAGGGAAAGCAAGAAAGAGAGCGATACGGTACTTGGCTGTGTCATACGAGAAGAGTCTGTTTTGGCAGATGATTTGCAAAATATTGAATGAGAACCCCCTTTTCTCTGAAGAAGGGGCCTTAACTCTGCAGATTCAATGGCAATTAATGGACAATTTTATAAAGATTTTTTTCCCCTTCCCTTTAAAAAAAAATGACTCAGTAGCAGGCTAGGCGGTCTCTGCAATTAGCACCTGCTTTATAAATTCACTTGCAAACAGAATGCATCTGGTGTTTGCTTCGTTGGGGGAAGAAAATACGTACTGTATATATATATTTTTTTCGTTCGTAAGAATTGTGTGGAGAGGCTGCCTCTGTTATTTTCCAAAGGATTGACTTCACACCATCTGTTGGGCCTGCAATTGCTTGATTTTGGAACCTGCAGGAGGAACACACCCAGAAGCTGACAAGATGACATTTAAATGTGACTTACAATGAAGGGGAGGGGGAGAAACACCTCAAAGTCTTTTTGTAATTGCAGTGGTCAACGGGATTGGAAAGAGACCTGTCAGGTGTAGGGAAGATGGGAGGGGAACCCGTTTTTGGTTTTGCAAAAGTATTGTCATGATTGCCTAAAAAAGAATGACACCTCAAGGCTTGCCAATTAAGCAGGGATTTGTGTGAATCGTGGTGGTGGTGGGTCTGCCTGGGACAAAGAGCTGAACATTATCCACAACAGTTCTCCATGTTTATAAGGATCCGTTTCCTGGGTTTTTTTTTACTGAATTCATCCTGGAATCTTTCTGCCAAAGTAGCTATATTTGAATTCTGCTTTATACAATAGCAATTAGACCAGTGGTGGGTTTCAAAAATTGTTGGAACCTACTCTGTGGGTGTGGCCTCCTTTGTAGGAGTGGCTTGCCACCCATGTGACCGGATGGGAGTGGCTTGCTGCCCATGTGACTGGATGGGAGTGGCTTGCCGCCCATGTGACCGGATGGGAGTGGCTTGCCCCCATGTGAGGATATGAAATTATGAATTAGTACTTAGGTTGGTCCAAGTAGCTGTTCAGAAATTCTGGCATTGAAGCATGCAAGTCTTAAAGCTGTCAGGTTACAAGATCCTTGCCAGTGGTGGGTTTCAAAAATTTGGAACCTCTTCTGTAGTGTGGCCTGCTTTCTGGGTCCACTGGTGGAACTCTTCTAACCGGTTCGGTAGATTTGATGAACCGGTTCTACCAATAGGTGCGAACTGGTAGAACCCACCTCTGAATTAGACTTATATTAGGTGGGCTGCTGGGGTTCGCACGGGTTCGGGACATCCCCTAGGTAGGATTCTGCGCAGTTTGGCGAAACCCAAATGTCCACCTGGCTGGCCATGCCCACCCCACCCCTCACACCCCAGGAGTCTCCACGCAGCCTGTTCCTCATGCCAGGTAACTGCAGGGCCCAAGCAGAGGCTTGGGGAGAGGGGAAAATGGGCCTACCAGAAGTTCCAGAAGTCCGGAAACGGCCTGTTTCTGGCCTCCTGAGCCCAGGGAAGCAGTTTTCACTATCTTGGAGGCACGAGGAAAGCCTCTGGAGACTGGGGAGGGCATAAAATGCCTCCCCTGCCATGGTGTAGGAGGCCAACTGGGCCATGCCAACCATGGCCATTCCCACCAAGCAACGGGGCAGCAAACCCGTTGCTGCAATTTTTGAAGCCCACTCCTCCTTATATACCACTTCATGGTGCTTTGCAGCCTTCGCTAAGTGGTTTACAGAGTCAGCACATTGCCCCCAACAATCTGGGTCCTCATTTTACCCACCTCGGAAAGATGGAAGGCTGAGTCAACCTTGAGCCGGTCAGGATCAAACTCCTGGCAGTTGGCAGAATTAGCCTGCAATACCACATTCTAACCACCGCACCAGCACAAATACAGACATTCTCAACTTACAACCATTCATTTAGCATTAGCAACTGTTCGAAGTCAGAAAGGCACTGAAAAAAGTGACTTATGACCCTTTCACCACATTTACGACCATTGCAGCATCTCCACGGTCATGTGATCAAGATTCAGATGCTGGCAACTGGCATGTACTTATGACGGTTGCAGTGTCCAGGGGTTATGTCCCCTTTGGTGACCTTCTCAATGGGGAAGCCTTAAGAACCGTGTCACTAACTGAACAGCTGCAGTGATTCACTTAACAACGATGGCAAGAAAGATTGTACAATGGGGCAAAACTCACTTAACATCTGTCCCGCTAACGATAGAAATGTTGGGTTCGGTGGCGGTCATAAATCAAGGATTACCTGTACCTAGATACGACACGAATGGTTCAGTTCCATTTTGGGAAACTTTGCATTGAGTTTCCCGGCGTTTTAATTTTCTGCCTTCCGATTTGCTTTCCATTCTTTTGTTTCAGCTTCCCAGGATTGATGGTGTTGGTTTAAAAACATCCCATCCCTTCTATTATTTTCCTATCCTTTGGCGAGCATGATTTACCTAGAAAGATAAAGAGTATTTCTCCCAAGCGAATGCAAAAATTGTCAACTGCGAAGGATGGCTCCTTCGGCAATGGATCCGAACACTTTCGTTTTGCAGTTCCTTTCCCCCCCCTTCATTATTATTATTTTGATTTAATTCACAGGCAATTTGACTTTTCCACTCTGCCTTGAGTGACTGTGTTCATTTCACTTGTCTGGAGCGAGAAAAATTTTAATAATTAGAACCGCAAAGACGGTGTCTGTCGTTCTACCCTCAGTGACCATCGTTTTCATCCTGTTTTCTTGGGGACATTCACTTTGTCTGAAGATCTCTTCCCATTTCAGTGATTTTATTAGCTGCACTGAAATGCAAATAAGTTGGAAAGTTTGTGGGCTGCATTTATTTCCATAACGTTCATCACACCTTCACGCACATTTAAATAGACTTCTAGCTGGCTTGGTAGATGCTGGAAGAAACAACCTGAAACCTTATTTCCTGCCCCACATCTTTTGGACGGTGTGTTGTTTGTACTTTGCATCGGTAACTTCTACATGGAGCATTCGTAATGTCTCAAAAAAGGAGGGGAACCGAGAAGCGAGCTCCTTTTTTGACTGGATCTTATACGAGCTAAGATTTTTTCATTCCCCTTATTTAAAAAAAAGCCCAGTCTTCTCCATCTTCTGCAGTTTTATTGGCAATGCTTAGTTATTCCGAATTATAATTATAACAGCTATCCCGTTCTGATTCTAGCATGCGATACTGGGGTTATTTTCTTCTGGTTTTTATCTTAATTTAAAATTACATCTCGCATGATGTACTGTCCACATTCTGTCTTCAGATAGATAGATAGATAGATAGATAGATAGATAGATAGATAGATAGATAGATGTAGGTGAGTAATTGATTTGTCTTACAACCATATAAAACAATATAGGTAGGTAGGTAGGTAGGTAGATAGGTAGGAGAGAGAGAGAGAGAGGAGATACATATAGATGATAGATAGATAGATAGATAGATAGATAAGATAGATAGATAGATAGATGATAGATAGGTAGGTAGGTAGGTAGGTAGGTAGGTAGGTAGGTAGGTAGGTAGATAGATAGATGTAGGTGAGTAATTGATTTGTCTTACAACCATATAAAAGCATATAGGTAGGTAGGTAGGTAGGTAGGTAGGTAGGGAGAGAGAGAGAGATATACATAGATGATAGATAGATAGATGATAGATGATAGATAGATAGATAGATAGATAGATAGATAGATAGATAGATAGATAGATAGATATGGGTGAGTAATTGATTTGTCTTACAACCATATAAAAACAATATAGGTAGGTAGGTAGAGAGAGAGGAGAGAGAGAGAGAGAGAGAGAGATACATATAGATGATAGATAGATAGATGATAGATGATAGATAGATAGATAGATAGATAGATAGATAGATAGATAGATAGATAGATAGATAGATAGATAGATGTAGGTGAGTAATTGATTTGTCTTACAACCATATAAAAACATATAGGTAGGTAGGTAGGGAGAGAGAGAGAGAGAAAAGAGTGAGAGAGAAGAGATACATATATAGATATAGATAGATGATAGATGATAGATAGATAGATAGATAGATAGATAGATAGATAGATAGATACATGATAGATAGATAGATAGATAGATAGATAGATGTAGGTGAGTAATTGATTTGTCTTACAACCATATAAAAACAATATAGGTAGGTAGGTAGGTAGGTAGGGAGAGGAGAGAGAGGAGGAAAGAGAGGAGAGGAGAGAGAGAAAAGAGAGGAGAGAGAGATCTGTCTGTCTGTCTGTCTGTCTGTGCTGAGATTCAAACTTTTTACTACCGGTTCAGTGGGTGTGGCTTGGTGGGCGTGGCAGGGGAAGGATACTGTAAATCCCATTTCCTCCTCCTGATCAGCTGGGACTCAGGGGGCAGAGAATAGATGGGGGCGAGGCCAGCCAGAGGTGGTATTTGCTGGTTCTCCAAACTCCTCAAAATTTCCACTACTGGTTCTCCAGAACAGGTCAGAACCTGTTGAATACTACCTGGTGTGTGTGTGTATGTGTGTGTGTGTGTGTTTGTGTGTTTGTGTGTTTGCTGATGTTTTAGTTAGTTACTTACGGAATAGAGTAGGAAGGGATTTTGCAGGTCTTGTAGTCCAACCTCCTACTCAAGCAGGAGACCGTATACCATTTCAGGAAAATGTCTGCCAGTCTCTTTAGAAACTCCAGTGATAGGGAAGGAAGGGAGGGAGGGAGGGAGGGAGGGAGGGAGGGAGGAGGAAGGAAGGAAGGAAGGAAGGAAGGAAGGAAGGAAGGAAGGAAGGACAGAATAGCAGAGTTGGAAGGGACCTTGGAGGTCTTCTATTCCAACCCCCTTCAGTTGTTCTCACTGTAAGGAATGTCTATGGAGATTCTCCATCATCCAGGTCATGGTTGTCCCCAAGGTGCTTTTTCAAGAGGCATCTGGACTTGCTGGTTTTCCTTTGAAGATGTTTCACTTCTCATCCAAGAAGCTCCTTCAGTCACATTTTCGGTGCCATCATAACTTTGAATGGCCACCGCCGGAAACCGTTGTAAACCACCACCATAAGTCAAGGACTACCAATAAGAATTACCACAGAGCTTTCAAAGTTATGGAGAGAGAAACGAGTATAGATAACCACAATTGTGACAGTCTCTGCAAGGAAGAAAGCTTTACAAATCCAAATTCTAAGCACCCTGAGGGTGATTTTTTTTAAAAGATAAACAAAAGCTTTTTCTCCCACCAAAGGCAGGGAGTTATTCTAGAAAAGCATTGAGACAGGATTCCATTGTGAACCAACAGGGCTTGTCTGATGTTATTTGCAACCTGTTGGCAAGAGCCTTTTCTAGGAATTATTCTGAGCAAAAGGCATAAACTAACACTTAGTTCACTCACTCACACACACAGACACAGACACAGACAAAAAGAGCATCAATAAAACTGAACAAAACCTCGATAGAAGGGACATGTTAATTGAGTGTTAGCTTTTCCCAGCGGACAAAACTATCATATTTAAAGCATCTGGGAGCTTACAACATATGCCCATCCTTATGTTTAGCATTAACGTTGTTAGCAGCACCGACAGATGGAATGCATTAACCACTTTTTTTTAAAAGAAAATAAAAGACAACCGCTGTCAGAACAGGGAGAGTTTCCTTAATGCTTGGCCTTTTCAGAGAATCAATCAATGCTTTGGTGAGTAAAGGATAGATATTAGTACACTAAGAAGCTTGACCACAGTGGATAAGACGCACACCCCGTATGCCCGAATTCGCGGAGTTGCAAATGTTAATAAAAGTTCATGGACACTTATTTTATTTATTTAATTTGTCAAACACATACAGGAGAGCAGGTGTAAGTATAAACATGGACATGAACAAAAGAAATGAGTACAAATTTGATTTGATTTTGATTTTATTATATTTATATGCCGCCCTTTTCCCCCGAAGGGGACTCAGGGCGGCTCACAACTCAAATCAGGGAAGAGGGGTACAGACAAAAAATAAATGAAACATAACAATGCATAATTTAAAAATACACAACAGTCATACCATTCGAGACGGGGGCAACAGCTCTTTAGCCCCAGGCCTGTCGGAACAGCCAGGTTTTAAAGGCTTGCGGAAGGCCTGGAGGGTGGTGAGGGTTCGAATCTCCACGGGGATTATAAACAAATAAATGGGGACAGTAGGACAGGGACGGTAGGCAGCCCAGTGCACTTATGCGCGCCCCCTTTACAGACCTCTTAGGAATGGGGTGAGGTCTACGGTGGACAGTTTGAGGTTGAAGCTGTGGGGGTGTGAGGAAGTAACAATGGAGACTGGTAGAGCATTCCAGGCGTTGACCACTCTGTTGCTGAAGTCCTATTTTCTGCAATTGAGTTTGGAGTGGTTTTCCTTGAGCGTGTATCGATTGTTTGCCCGTGTATTATTGTGTTTGAAGCTGAAGAAGTCATTGACAGGTAAGACATTGAGGCAGACAATTTTGTGTACTATGCTTAGGTCAGTGGTGGTTTCAAAATTTTAGAACCTCTTCTGTAGGTGTGGCATGCTTTGTGGGAGTGGCTTGCTGGCCATGTGACCTGGTGGGGTGGCTTGCCTGCCATGTGACTGGGTGGGGTGGCCAACTTGTAAAATGTGGTGAAACTCACTTAACAACGCTCTTGCTTAGCAACCAAAATGTTGGCTCAGAAACTCTGGCCTTTGAAGCACGCAAGTCTTAAAGCTGTCAACTTACAAGACCTTTGCACCCCTAACCCTTTAGAAAAAAAATCCCAGGTGTGTTCAAACTTGACAGCTTTAAGACTTGTGGACTTCAACTCCCAGAATTCCTCCTCCAGTCATGTTGGCTCAGGAACTGGCATTGAAGTGTGCCAGTCTTAAAGCTGTCAAGTTACAAGACCCTCGCACCCCTAACCCTTTAGGAAAAAAAAAACCCCAGGGGTGTTCAAACTTGACAGCTTTAAGACTTGTGGACTTCAACTCCCAGAATTCCTCCTCTCGCTCTTCATCTTGATGATGTGCGGACGGGCAGGAGGAGGGAGCTGGGACCGGTTCTAAACAGCATTGTAGATTTGTGTAACCTCTTCTATAGAAGAGGTTAGAACTGGCAGGAACCCACCCTGGCTTAGGTCCGATCTAAATCATAGTTCATAGTACACAAACCATGAATACTACGTATTATTTTAGGTCCATTTTCGAAACTAGTGACTTCTGTTTAACCAGGAACTGAATTTACCGATCCAAGTAGATTTGGTGGGGAGGATGAATGGAAGAGTAAACTAAGTAGTAATGGGGTTTTTTCTGACAGCGCTTAGAGGCAGCTATGCTTACTGCAGAAATGTGTAAGATTGGTGTGCCTTAATTGTCCAAGCACTTCATCACAGCTTTGCAATACCAAATGAGGCATCCCTGCCTTGTTCACTTTCTGTGTGGCTGCCCTCATCCTGTTCTCACCACTTAACCAGTTCCTGAAATGTGCTCTGCTTTGCTTTGATTTGATTTCTTACCTTTCTTCATTCGCTGATACTGACATTATCCATTGAACATTAACAGATTAACAGAGATGGAAGGGACCTTGGAGGTCATTTAGTCCAAACCCCTGCCCAAGCAGAGGACCCACCTCTGCCTCCATCTAGGATCAAACTCACAACCTTTGGTGTGAGGCGAGAGCTCCACCTCTAGGCCACAGAGACGATGATGATTGATGATGTTATCCATCCAGTTGTGTCTGACTCGTGGTGATTCTATGCTCCACAACTCTCCCCGTCTTCTGATCTGGTGCTGCTTCCTTGAGTTGTTCTATGCTCTGGATGGCGTCAGCTTTGAGGGTCTCCAGCCACCGTGTTTCTAGGGTGGCCTGGTTTCCTATTACCGCTAACCCTTCCCGACATAGTGCTTTCACAATATCAGAGTTGAGGGACCTTGTAGGGCATCTAGTCCAACCCCCTGCTCAAGTAGGGGGGTGGGGGCTACGCCATTTCTGCCCCTATCCACAACCACAAGCAAAGTAACCTACTAAAAGAAATTAAGAAATTTTAATCCTCCCCTTCCTGGAAACGGTGCTTTTTGCCTCTTTAAAATATAAATGGAGGAACAATATTCATAGCGCTAATTAATATGTATATTCAAAGGGGGGGGGAATTATGACAAGCCCTTAGGACTGTGTTTCCAGAGAAACAAGGGCAGCTTTAAGAAGCCAATCACATTTTTTGCTTACACTTCCTTTGTTAATTATTAGCTAGTCTGAATAGAGTGATAAAAGCATCTTTAATATGCAGGAGCCCTTTCGTTGTGGCCTAATTAAGGACTAAATTCAATAAATGGACAAAAGGATACATTAGCTGATGTTTTAAAAATAGCTTTTTTTTTTAAAGCATGGGGTCTGTTGTCCCCTCCCACACATACTCTGCTGCCCTATAATTAAGATCGGAGTGCAAACAATCCATTGATTAAAGGCAACCTAGTGCACTTCCTTGTCAAATTATTAAAAGAGGAAGAGAATTAATTGACACAGCCCTGATTTGCAATTGCAAAAGTGGGCACCAACACCACTTTGGGGGTCTTGGGAATGGGCTTTCCCAAGGTGATTCAATTAGATGGGTCTATTCTGACTTTTGTTCATTGGCATCAGTGGCTAGCATGGGGGTTTCTTTTGGTAGCAAGATTGTGGCTTCTAGGAGCCTCAGAATTAAGTCCATTGCCGGGTCGTTGAATCTCCTAGGACACTGAAAATAAATTAATAAACTGAAGTAAAAAGGAGAGGGGAGGGAGGAGGGAGGGAGGGGGGAAGGAAGGAAGGAAGGAAGGAAGAAGATATAATCAAGGAAACAGAGAGAAAGAAGGTAGGAAAGAAATCAAATGGAGAGGAAGTGAAAAGATGGGAGGGAGGAGGGAGGGAGGAAAAGGGGAGGAGGGATGGTGGAAGGAAGGGAGGGAGAAGGAAAGAAAAGGGAGGGAGGAAAGAAATCAGAAGGAGAAAAAGTGAAAAGAAAAGAGGGAGGGAGGAAGGAAGGAAGGAAAGAAAAAGGGAGGAGGAAATCAGATGGAGAGAAAGTGAAAAGATGGGGGAGGGGGGAGGGAGGAAGAAAAAGGGATGGAGGGAGGGAGGGTGGAAGGGAGGGAGGAAGGGAGGAAAGAAAAAGGGAGGGAGGAAAGAATCAAATGGAGAGAAGGTGAAAAGATAAGAGGGGGAGGAAGGAAGGAAAGAAAAAAAGGGAGGGAGGGAGGAAATCAGATGGAGAGAAAGTGAAAAGATGGGAGGGAGGGGGAGGAAGGAAAAAGGGATGGAGGGCGGGAGGGAGGGTGGAAGGAAGGGAGGAGGAAGGGAGGAAGGGAGGAAAGAAAAAGGGAGTGTGGAAAGAAATCATACGGAGAGAAAGTGAAAAGATGGCAGGGGGGAGGGAGGAAGGAAGGAAAGATGAATAAAGGAAAACAGAGAGGAAGAAGGAAGGAAGAAAATCAGAAGGAGAGAAAGTGAAAAGGGAGGGAAGGGGTCACGAGAAAGCAAAAAGTAGCCCCTATACAGGTAGTCCTTGACTTACGACCACATCTGAGCCCCACATTTATGTTGCTAAGCGAGACATTTTACGACTTTTCTTGCTACCTTTCTTAAGGAACTCACTGCAACTGTTAAAATTATTTGTTAAGTCAATCTGGCTGCCCCCCCCCCTCGACTTTGCTTGTCAGACGGCCGCAAGAGGGGATCACGTGACCCCCAGGACACACTGCGCCCGTCATAAGTACGAGTCAGCCGTCGAGCATCTGAATTTGGATCACCATAGGGATGCCGCAACGGTCCCAAGTGTCAGAGACAACCAGAAATTTTTTGCATGCCGTTGTAACTTCAAATGGTCGCTAAGTGAACGGTCGTAAGTCCAGGCCTGCCTTTAAAAGACCAAAATTTGTTTCGTTTTCATCCCAAACAGCTTGAGTTTCATTACGCACCTGGCTCCCTATTTTCCACAGACACACACACACACACACACACAAACACACACACACACTGACACACACTCAGGATATGTGTAACACCTCAAATGGGTGTCTTGGCTCACTTTTGCATGGAGTGAATTTCAGTGTTAATTGTTTGGTTCCTCGAGAATAACACCCGTCTCGCCACTGCAATCCTCCAAGAACAAATTATTTATATATGTAATGCAACAGGAGGAAGATTGGAGCTAATGTAACATTAGCTGTTCCATTATTCCGATGTGTTAGTATAGATGGCAAAGCTTAGATTTTTTTTTTCAAAAAACAAAACTATTCCTCCGATAGTATTTTTTTTTAATTAAAGAAGATCTTAAAATGGCAATAATTTAAGACATGATTAAAAACGCCTGAAGGTGTTTTTTTTTTAAAAAAAATATGGATTTAACAAGTAAGGAACACTTGGGAGATGTAGAAGATATAGTCTCTAGTGGGGTATGATAATTAAAACCTTCATCATTAACTCAAGGAATAACTGAGGTGGGAAATAACCTGAACATAAGGTAAAGGTAAAGGTTGCCCTCGCACATATGTGCTAGTCGTTCCAACTCTACAGGGTGGTGCTCATCTCCGTTTCAAAGCCGAAGAGCCAGCACTGTCCGAAGAGATCTCCGTGGTCATGTAGCCGCATGACTAAATGCCGAAGGTGCACAGAACGCTGTTACCTTCCCCACCAAAGGTGGTTCCTGTTTTTCTACTTGCATTTTTTACGTGCTTTCAAACTGCTAGGTTGGCAGAAGCTGGGACAAGTCACAGGAGCTCAGTCCATTAAGCGGCGCTAGGGATTCGAACCGCTGGTATTCAGTAGGTTATGACCAGTTCTGGAGAACCGTAGCGGAAATTTTGAGAAGTTCAGAGAGATAAATGCCGCCTGTGACTGGCTCTGCCCCCATCTATTCTCTGCCTTCCTAATCCCAGCTGATCGGGAGGAAATGGGTATTTTGCAGTATCCTTCCCCTGGAGTGAGGAGGGAATGGAGATTTTGCAGTATCCTTCCCCTGGAGTGGGGAGGGAATGGAGATTTTGCAGTATCCTTCCCCTGGAGTGAGGAGGGAATGGAGATTTTGCAGTATCCTTCCCCTGGAGTGAGGAGGGAATGGGGATTTTGCAGTATCCTTCCCCTGGAGGGGAGGGAATGGAGATTTTGCAGTATCCTTCCTCTGGAGTGAGGAGGGAATGGAGATTTTGCAGTATCCTTCCCCTGGAGTGGGAGGGAATGGGGATTTTGCAGTATCCTTCCCTGGAGTGGGGAGGAAATGGGTATTTTGCAGTATCCTTCCCCTGGAGTGAGGAGGGAATGGGGATTTTGCAGTATCCTTCCCCTGGAGTGGGGAGGGAATGGAGATTTTGCAGTATCCTTCCCCTGGAGTGAGGAGGAATGGAGATTTTGCAGTATCCTTCCTCTGGAGTGAGGAGGGAATGGAGATTTTGCAGTATCCTTCCCCTGGAGTGGGAGGGAATGGGGATTTTACAGTATCCTTCCCCTGGAGTGGGAGGGAATGGGGATTTTGCAGTATCCTTCCCCTGCCATGCCCACCAAGCTGTGCCATGCCATGCCCACCAAGCCCACCCACAGAACCAGAAGTAAAAAAATAAATAAATAAATCCCACCACTGAACTGAACCCACTTCAGAAGGTGAAACGAAGGTGAGTATAGAGGTGTGGTTGGGAGGAACCGTTTTTTTAAAGACGAAGGTATGTGGGACGTTGATAAATTAGTGAGATTCTGTCCGGTGGGCAGGCGGTAATGATAATCCCCTTGACTTTTCACAAGCCTCCTTTTGGTACGCTAAACCTCAATCTTCTCCCGAACACCTGATTCTAAGAATAGGATTAATTAGCTTCTCCGGCACCAGAGCCAGAGGTTGTGTTCGTTTTCATTAGTGTTGACCTGATCCCATCTCCAAGCCCTCATTGTTATAAGCATTAATGATGCACCAGAGAGGCCTTACTCTTCGCGTGATAGGAAAGGCAGGAGGCAGCTTGTTTAGAATGGAGGTTTTTAAACTAGCCAGGAAGAGAGAATTGTGTGGCGTTTATACTTGGCTAGCAACTGACTTTGCTGTTTCATATTTCTTCTTGTTCTCCTAACTTAGGATCCTTCCTTCCCTCCTGCCCTTCTTCCATATCTTCCTTCCTTCCTTTCTTTCATTCTTTGGTTGCTTCATTCTTTCTTCTTCCTCCCTCCTCCCTTCCTTCCCCCCTCCTCATTTTCTCTCATATATCCTTCCTACCTTCTTTCTCTCTGTTTCTTCCCTCCCTCAAATTGAAATTGAATAAACTCCAAACTCCAACTCCAACTCCCCTCCCTCCCTCCCTTCATCATTTTTCTGTTTTCTTTTCTCCTTCCTCCCTCCTTCCCTCCCTGTTCTGACCCCCTCCTCCGTCCAGTAACGAAAGCTGAGACAAGCTTAAATGGAATGTACTTTAATAGCAAGACCACAATCTCGGGGGCTGAAAGCCAAGCAAGCAAAAGATAAGGACCTTGGCAGCAATCCAGCCTGCCAAGTTAGTTACGTTCTTTTAGTCAATGTGTTGACTTCTGCAAGAGGGGCGTGTCACAAGCAGTCTTTTTTATAGTCTGGAGAGGAGCCTAATGACCACCAGCTGAGCGCAATTACCTCCTGTAATTGCGTAATTGTTCCTGACGCCGAATAGCTCTTTGATGGCGTGCATCCAGGAACAACTCACTGCTGGTGTCCGGATCACTCTCCCTTGTCTCCTCCCCACTGGTCCAAGGCTCAGGCACCACTGGTGGCCAACCAGTCTCTCTGCGCCCTGCTTGGAGTTGGAACCCTATCCGGGGTCCTCCACATTCTCCAGGGCCCACTCATAGGGCCCCTCGCTGTCAGAGTCTGGTGGCAGCTTCAACAGCTCCTGCTGGGCCACAACAGCTCCCCTCCTTCCTTCCTTCCTCTCCTTCCTTCCTTCCTTCCTTCCTTCCTTCCTCCTCCCTCCCTCCCTCCTTCCTTCCTTCCCAAACTAGGTAACATTATCAGTGCTAGAAAGGAATGGGGAGGAGGAGAGCAGAGAAGGAGGAGGGGAGGACTTTGGGATCCTTGGTGCCCTCTGAGCTTAGTGGTTTTCTTGCAGACATTTCATTGCCCAACTGGGCTACATCATCAGAGTCCCAGAATTCCCTGGAATTGGGTGGCCAATAATGTTAAATAAATAAATATCCCTTGCAGTTTTTTTCGAAGCTCCAGACCATAAGCTGCAAACTATTCCCTAAGAGGCATGGTCCGGATGAGCAAAGAATGGAGTCTATTAGTTTATATTCATTTCCACAAAGTATGCATTCTTTTAGAACAGTGTTTCTCAACGTTGGTGACTTTAAGTCCCGTGGACTTCAACTCCCAGAATTCCCCCAGCCAGCTCTGCTGGCTGGGGGATTCTGGGAGTTGAAGTCCACGGGACTTAAAGTCACCAACGTTGAGAAACACTGTTTTAGAACTTCGTTCCCAAGTACGGCATATCAGAGAGGGTCGCAAACGAACTTAAAGGGAAAGTTACAAACCACCAAACGCCTCTTTCTTTTTCCGGAGTTTTCTGTCTTAAAACTCAGCTGCGGGGAAGATTTGAAAAAAAAAAAACACACAATTTTTCTAAGAGAATTTTCATGATTCTTGCAGCAGAAAATGACATTTTTTATGCACGCTCAAGAGTGTAATTTTCACTTAACACACTGGCTGGCAAGATGGAAACCTTGAGTCTCCCGCTGTTTCCCTGCTTATTTTATGCTGCAGGAGGGGAAAGGGGGGGGGGGACAAGCTTTTTTTGAAACTTTTCTGACAAATGGGTTTTTGCCAGCGTTATTTCCGAGCACCCATTAGAGTTGTAAAGCTCTTAGATAGACTTCAATGGGCCGCTTGCAAAATAAAAAATAAAAAAAATGCACATGATTTGGGTGACAATCGTGAATTTCTCTACACAGGAACTCTTAAATCACGAAAAAGGAAGTATCCACATTATTTTATTTTATTTACTTGAACTTGGCAATGGAACGGGAGGAGAGTCGATCATTAATTCACTGCACTTAAAAAGGCATTGCTTCCATCAATCTTTGTCGTGAGGTCCAGCTGACAAAAAAAAATTACCTTGCAATAATTTACGCTGTTTATCATTAAAAGCTCTTTCGAAAAAGAGATGCAGTTGAGCTCTGAACCATGCTGTCTCGAGAACTTTCAGACAATGAACAATATATTAGATAATTACAACCCCCGGTATGCCCAAATATGGGAGGAAGATCACTACTTCCATTCTCTGTCCTTCGGCTCATCACAAGAGACCATCCAGGCAGAAACACGATATTTTTTACTGTTGCCTTTTTGTTACATTTTGTTGTATTTGTGCTGATAAATAAATAAAGGGAGACTAGTATAGATCTATTTCAAGCTATTTAGCTCTCATCAGCTAGCCATACCCTTACTGGGATTTGAACCTGGGCTATATTACATACTAGGCAAACATCTTAGCCATTAGGCCAAAGGCTCTTATCCGTTATCAGCGAAGCCAGGGTGAAAGGTATCTATTAGATAATTACAACCCCCGGTATGCCCAAATATGGGAGGAAGCTAACTGCTTCCATCATCTGTCTATCGGCTCGTCACAAGAGTCCATCACGACAGAAACCCAATTTTTTACTGTTGCCTTTGTTATATTTTGTGTTGTTTTTTAATTTGTGCTGATAAATAAATAAATAAATAATTTTTTGTAAATAAATTGTATGCCCGGATATGGAGGAAGGTCACACTTCCACTCTCTGTCTTCGGCTCGTCACAAGAGACCATCCAGGCAGAAACCCAATATTTTTACTGTTGCCTTTTTGTTACATTTGTTATATTTAAGTGTGACCTTCCTCCCATATTTGGGCATACCAGGGGTTGTGACTTTAAATTATACCTCTCACCCTGGCTGGCTAATAAGGAGTCGAGCTCTGTAGCTCAATGGTTAACACATCTGCCTAAGAGCAATAGAGCACAGGTTCGATTCCCAACATGGGTATGGCTAGCTGATGAGAGCTAAATAGCTTGAAATAGATCTATACTAGTCTCCCTTTATTTATTTATCAGCATAAATATAACATATATATATATATATATAATATATATAATATATATATATTATATATATATTATATATATATAATATATATATATATATATATATATACATACTTAAAGTCACAACCCCTGGTATGCCTAAGTATGGGAGGAAGGTCACACTTCCACTCTCTGTCATTAGGCTCGTCACAAGAGTCCATCCAGACAGAAACCCATATTTTTTACTGTTGCCTTTTTTGTTACATTTGTTATATTTATGCTGATAAATAAATAAAGGGAGACTAGTATAGATCTATTTCAAGCTATTTAGCTCTCATCAGCTAGCCATACCCAAGTTTGGGAATCGAACCTGTGCTCTATTGCCTCCCAGGCAGGGAGTTAACCATTTGAGCTACAGAGAACTGGCTGGCTAATAAGGAGTCGTTCTCTGTAGCTCAAATGGTTAACTCCCTGCCTGGGAGGCAATGGAGCACAGGTTCGATTCCCAAACTTGGGTATGGCTAGCTGATGAGAGCTAAATAGCTTGAAATAGATCTATATAGTCTCCCTTTATTTATTTATCAGCATAAAATAAACATATATATATTGTGTATATATATATATATATATATATATATAGATATATATATACACACACACACATATATAACATATACATAATACATACACACACATACATACATACATACATACATACATACACTAGTCGTTCCCGAACTCTAGGGGGCGGTGCTCATCTCTGTTTCAAAGCCGAAGAGCCAGCGCTGTCTGAAGACATCTCCGTGGTCATGTGACTGGCATGACTCAACGCCAAAGGCACACAGAACGCTGTTCCCTTCCTATTTTTCTGCTTGCATTTTTACATGCTTTCGAACTGCTAGCTTGGCAGAAGCTGGGAAAAGTCACGCTAGCTCACTCCGTTACACGGGCGCTAGGGATTCGAACCGCCAAACTGCCGAACTTTCTGATCAACAAGTTCAGCGTCTTAGCTAGTGAGCCACCGTGTCCTATTTCTTTTAGGGAAATAAATGAATACATTTCTTTGCAAGGAAGTACAAGACATAACTCTTCAAAAGCTTTCTCTTTTTTTTTCTGATATCACCTGACGCCTCTCCTTCCACTACAACCCCTTAGTACGTCCGCTGCTTTTTCTTTTAACAGTAAAAGCAGAACGAGCTTTAGAAGGATCCCTTGAACCTTCTGCCAATAAGAAAGCGCACCTTTCATTACGGATTCCAGTTGATGAATTATTTGTTCTCTGAGCCATCTCTTTAACTATTAAAGCTGATTTGACAGTATCTTTCAAGGCATGTCCCAAAACCTTTTCATTTGTAAGCACGTACTTAACTCACTTTTTTCCCCAAAGCGGGGGAGAGAGACGAGAGAAAAGAAAAAGCTAGGAGAAGAAGAAGAAAGAAGAGAGAAACCCCAATGCCCTTTGAGGCTAGGCTTGTCTCTGACCCTTAAGACCAGTTGAGAAGATGGTGTGGCCACTCTAGGATGACACTGTAGGAAGTTATCACCCAGCCCTCTCCCAGAAAAATGATATCCTAGGAAATATTGAAAAGGCAGATTTCTCTGGATGTGAAAAAAAAAGAAACATGTCTTAAAAGACAGAATAGCTGCCTGTAGCTTCCTGCCCATCCCCACTTTGTCAATGGGCCATTAAGAAGGCCAAGCTAGTCCACTTTACATAATAAAGGCTTCACCACTTCAGCTCCAAGTTGATGGCATTAAAGCGTAATAACATTGGCCCTTTACTCAACTGACCATATGGCATCTGAGAACTCATCCATACACCGGGATTCAAAACACAGCCTAGAGAGTTGCCCTGCATGGCCCTATGGGAGTCTGACAACCAATCAGAATACATTTCTTACACAGGAACAGGAAACAGAGAGGTGGGACTGAACAGGTTATAAAAAGCCTAGCAAGCCCCTCCCTCCCTCTTCTTCTCCACCAACATTGAAGCATGTGATCACTTTTTGTTCAGGGTTCAAGCCATGTGGTCCTGTCCAACAAAAACCATCTTTCCAAGCAGCCTCCATGTTTCCAGTGTCTTTTTCCCACTTGGAGCCGAACCCAGAAGGACATTTCTTTCATCAACACAATAAGGAACTTACTGGTTTGCTTGCTTTGTGAGCTGGTCTCTGGAGAGCCGAGTCCCCCAAAAAACCATTTCCTTTGAAGAGGTAGGGCCAGGCTAATGCATTAGTGTACCAATTAATATCATAGCTCATAGGAGATATCTCCTCCAGCAAAATGCAAAACAGAGAGGAGTTCTGAAAAGTACCGGTATATATTTATTTATTTTAAAATAAAATTAGGACTTAATGAACTTGAGCTGAAGATAAACGCACGCATGGCAATGTATCCGAAAAGGCTGCAAATGTCTTTTAATCAAGAAATATTTCAGAACCTGGAATCCTGAACGTGGAATACAGGTGGAGCCGACCTACGATGGCCATTTCACACTTACGACCAATGCAGCCTCCTCACAGTCAGCATCCAGACGCTCGCTGACTGACTCGTATTTATGACGAGCAAATTCAAAAAGGAAGCCAGATTCGCTTAACAATCGCATCTATAGCTGAGCACCCACGGGGATTCACCGAACAAGCGGCGGGAGGAGAAAGGTCGTAAAACGAGGCAAAATCCCCTTCACAAAGGCCTCGCTTAGCAGCAGAAATGTTGGGCTCGATTGTGGTCGTAAGTTGAGGACTGCCTGTATATTATAGCCTGGACTAACAATACGATTTGTGTGTGTTATTCTGCCTAAGACGGTTGTGAAGGAGGGAGAAAAAAGAGGGGGAAATAGCAATTTGATTTGAAAAGAACATTTACACTTACAGTATCATTGTTTGTACCTTTTCAACTTCGTTTTGATTGACAGCTATTTAGATGGCTCCTTTTCTGGGCCGTGTTTGCATGTTATTAAAAAATAAAATGGGGAAGGGGGGAGGAATCCTGTTCTATCTCCGTAGACCTCGTGTCAGCTGCCACATGTGCTTTGATTTCATTCAATCATGTACCTGTCATTTTGCTGAAATATGACTCCCGTTCTTCCCGCGCTGCGTTCCCTTTCATTATAGCTGGAAAATTAGCCTTCCTTAAAAACACAAGCTTTTTTTTAAATTTGGTTTGTGTGTGTGTGTGTGTGTGTGTGTGTGTGCTGCCAAACAACACAATCTGTACATCTGCCCTGTGACAATCAACAGGAGGACAATTTTGCTCAGGCTGTAACCGACTGCATCGAAGAAACATATCCAGGTTCGCCTGGTACGTCAGTTGCGCCCCTTCCAGAGGTGGGTTCCTACCAGTTCGCACCTATTCGGTAGAACCGGTTCATCAAATCTACCGAACCGGTTAGAAGAAATTCCACCAGTCGACCCGGAAAGCAGGCCACACCTACAGAAGAGGTTCCAAAAAATTTTGAAACCCACCACTGGCAAGGATCTTGTAAATTGACAGCTTTAAGACTTGCGTGCTTCAATGCCAGAGTTTCTGAATAGCTACTTGGACTGACCTAAGTACTAATTCATAATTTCATATCCGGGCACTGGGTGACAAGCCACTCCCATCTGGTCACATGGGTGGCAAGCCACTCCCACAAAGGAGGCCACACCCACAGAGTAGGTCCCAACAATTTTTGAAACCCACCACTGGGCCCTTCCTGGATCGGGATGCTCTGTGCACAGTCACTCATGCCCTCGTTCTTTCTCGCCTGGACTACTGTAACGCTCTCTACATGGGGCTGCTCTTGAAGAGCACCCGGAGGCTTCAGCTGATCCAGAATGCGGCTGCGCAGGTTATCATGGGGGCACCTAGGTGCTCCCATGTTACACCCCTTTTAGGCGGCCTGCACTGGTTGCCGGTTGTCTTCCGGGTGTGATTCAAGGTACTAATTATGACCTTTAAAGCGCTCCATGGCTTAGTCCCAGGGTACCTGCGAGACCACCTACTGCCACCGGTAGCCTCCCACCGTCCAGTGCGATCCCACAGAGTTGGCCTCCTCAGGGTGCCTTCGGCCAGACAGTGTCGGCTAGCCACCCCCAGGGGGAGAGCCTTCTCTGTGGTAGCCCCTTCCCTCTGGAATGAGCTGCCTCTGGAGCTTCGTATAATCCTTCCGACGCGCCCTAAAAAGTTGGCTTTTCCAGCAAGCCAGCATGGCCTGAACAAAACAAAAGGTTAATTTTAATTCAATTTTTAAAAAGTGTTATGTTAATTCTAATTGGGTTTGTTTGGGATATTCTATTTAATTTTTTTTAACTTTTGTATTATGTGTTTCTTTTAATGTTGTACGCCGCCCTGAGTCCTTGGGAGGAGGGCGGCATAAATCTAATAAACCAAATCAAACCAACAACAACAACAACAACAACAACAAAACATTCAGTCGACCTTCTGATTCATAAGCATAAATAGCAGTCAGGGATTGACGGCAAAGAGAGAATCCTTAATGTCTGAATTTGTCAGAAAAGCAGGGGAGGAGTGCTTAAAAAAATTATCAATTCTGAGGAAGACTCATCCACTGATTGTGATATGAAAACTCAATTTAGTGCCTCGCGCCTTCAGGGTTTTTTTTGCATTTGGCGACAGAGAAAAAAAGGAGTGAGGGAGCATCGATACAGAATTATGAAAAGCCAGCTTGCATCCTTCTGGCCTCAGCTGGATGTAATCCTCCTGGAATAGAGATGCCCAGCCTTCAATGTCTCTCTCTCTCCCCCAACAGAAGTCCTGTTGACTCCTGCCTTAATTACTGAAATGCGCTACACATGGCGTTGCCTAGGAAAGGGGCTGAAAGTATCTGCTAATAGGGAATATCGTTGCTAGGGCTGTGGCACTGGGGTTTATTTATTCCATCAATTCATTAAGGGTTTAAGAGGCGGATCCAGTCAGTGGACTCCCAAGGAGCCTCCCTTCCCCAATCCATCATTTGGGATGAAAAAGGAAAACATTGTTGTGTAGAGCCGAGGTGGCGCAGTGGTTAAACGCAGCACTGCAGGCTACTTCAGCTGACTGCAGTTCTGCAGTTCGGCTGTTCAAATCTCACCGGCTCAGGGTTGACTCAGCCTTCCATCCTTCCGAGGTGGGTAAAATGAGAACCCGGATTGTTGTTGGGGGCAATATGCTGACTCTGTAAACCGCTTAGAGAGGGCTGAAAGCCCTATGAAGTGGTATATAAGTCTAACTGCTATTGCTATTGCTATTGTTGTGGCCTTCCAGCGGCCAGCGGAGATGGCGGCAGACTCAGACAGTGAGGAGGGTTGGGGAGGAAGATGGGCCAGTCCTGGAGTCTGGGGAAGGCTCCGACGAGGGCTCTGTGTCGGAGGCAGAGAGGGGACCAGGGGCATCTGGGAGTTATTTGCTACCTCCAATGTGAGGGTTGTAAATTCAGCCCTGTGTTTGATGAGGGGCGAATCGTGGGTTTTTCCTTGGAGTATACCTTATGATTAAGTAAAATAAACCCGAGGTATATTCTAAGAAACATATTTTTTTTATTATAAAATTAATAACAAACAAACTTACTGGCTAATAACTACATTCTGGTAGAGTTCCTAGCCTACCTCCTCGTGGCAGGCAAAACAGAAAGAGAAGAGAAAAGAAGGCAAAGGACATGCATAGTAGGCTTACAGAGAAGAGTGAGCCTACCGTATGTCTTAGAATATAAGCACAGCTGGCAAAACAAAAGAACACTGCGACATCCGGAGCCTCTGGAGTCTGACATCAGTGAGGCAGAAGAACAGTGTGAGCCTGTTCCGAGTGTGTGCATGCGCAGAGCTTCCAGAAGACAAGAACAATTAAGAAAAAAAAGGTGTGACTCGAGAGTAAGGCTTGGAGAAGATTGGCCCCTCCCATAAGACATAAAAGAGAAGCAAATGGGACGTGAGCCTTTGCAGGAAGCAATTTTGTTCATTCCACTCGGTTCAAACTCTGAGAAGCTCCATGTGACTCTGTGCTCCATTTGGCCTTGAAAAATTAATTGGCAATTAGATCTCTGGCAGTGTTTCAAGGGAGATAAAGGTGGGTACTTATCAGCATTACCCTGAAAGACTGTGGCAGACTTCAGTCGGACTCTTCCCAGACTGGTTGTGAATCAGTATTGGCTGTGAATGAACATAATTCACAGCCGTTGAAATAAAAGGAGGCTTTTGGGGACTAAGAGTGTGATTTATGCTTTCTCGGGAAGTCAAAACACCCATACGTCAATAAACTGAACCTTTAAAATCAGTCTTTGTAAATAGCAATAGCAGTTAGACTTATACCGCTTCATAGGGCTTTCAGCCCTCTCTAAGCGGTTTACAGAGTCAGCATATTGCCCCCAACAATCTGGGTCCTCATTTCACCCACCTCGGAAGGATGGAAGGCTGAGTCAACCTTGAGCCGGTGAGATTTGAACCGCCGAACTGCAGAACTAGCAGTCAGCTGAAGTGGCCTGCAGTACTGCACCCTAACCACTGTGCCACCTCGGCTCCTAATTAACCGTGTTGAACCAGAGTTCCACATTTGATGAGGAAGATGTAGGAAGTCAGCACCCACCCACCCACCTAGAGAATGAAATATTTGGGGGGATATTAAAAAAGGCAGGATAGAATATTTTCCCTGAAGGAGAAATGGAGGAAAAACTTAAGGGAGGCAGAAACCTGACCCAGTCTCCCTGCCTCAAGCAGAAACCGAGGAAGCTAGCTTTTAGAAATGCAGATTTGGCAATCCAATCGGAAAGACTGGGTCAGAAAGAAACTCCAGATAAGCAGCGCAATTAGGCAAGACAAGATTAGTTCAAACGCCTAGGATTTGCATTTCCCCTTTTGCCTATAGAGCCAGACATGACCCTTACATGACCCCGTAGATATCAAACAGGTATAAAAACCCACCCTGCTCTCAACTCCAGCTGTCCCAGAACTGCACACTTTGTGTTGGATCTCTCCATCCCTCCCCAGCTTCCTCCAGATTGAAATAAAGCCTTGTTTAAAGAAACAATGACTCCATGTCCCTCGCCATAAAGGAGAGATAAAGTTTAAAATGTTCACACGTTTCCACCGATGGAGGCTCCTAGAGAGGGACGTGAAAAATGTTCATTTGCTGCCAAACTATCCTGAAATTTTGTATCTGCCAAGGTTCAAAGTGTGCACTTAGGAGTGTGAACTTTCCCATAATTATATCCTGATCATCATTATAAGATTTACTTATCTCATTATCAGCTCACTTTTCTATGGGAGGTCAATCATGTATCCCTTTTATTGCCCGTTTAATCCTTCTGCCCACCAGGTCCATTCAGATTGATTTACTTATCGTATTTCTCAGCAAGCAAAGGCTTTTAAACATTTAAAAATAACCTTGTCTCTTCCCCAGTGTCCAAACTAACCTTCTTTCCCCCTGAATCCCATAGTCATTAGCCGCTGAATTAGAAAAATAGGACCCAGACACTATTTCATTTAAAAATAATAATTATTATATATAGTACAGATATATGCATTCAGGGCAGGAAGCATCATTGCAATAGAGCACAAAATTCAAGGTCAGAAAAATAAGGTCCAATATAGGAGGAAAATTTGGAGTTGTGATCCATCCAGCGATATTTGAAAATGAACATTGGTTGGATCAGCATGGTTCCTTTCTATTGTCTGACATTCTGATAGATGATCAATTCTCAACCTGGCACACTTTAAGATGCATGGACTTCAACTCCCAGAATTCCCTTGCCAGAATGGATTTAATTTACACAAGACACGGGGGCTGGGAAATTCTGGGAGTTGAAGTTTGCACCTCTGGCCAAAGTTGAAAAATACTACAGGATCCAATCTGGATCGGTTACTGGGACCAGAGGTTTTGTCATCCGAACTTTGGGGCTTGTGCTGGAGACCGTCTTCAGGGAACTTCTCTCCAGCAGAGTATGTCACCGATTGGATCCTGCGACCTTATCCTGGGACTCTGGAATGGAACAGAAGTTGCCTTCGGAAGTTGTGGGAGCTTCATCACTGGAGGCTTTCAAGAAGAGATTGGACTGCCATCCGTCAGAAATGGCATAGGGTCTCCTGTTTGGGGGGTGTGTGTGGACTAGATGACCTACTACAAGGTCCCTTCCAACTCTGTTAATCTGGATCTGGATCTGACACGTATATTCGACTTCATTTTTTTTTAAAAAATACTGATATAGATACATTATTCAACCCTTCCTGGTTTTTGTTGGAAGGGGTAACTGTTGGAAAGGGATAAGTAAGAAATATTTCAATGACAATTTTCGACCATCTGTTTCCAGCAGGAACTGTTAGTCAGATTCTGTTTTGTGCAGACAAAGTGACCTGGAGAATTTTTGTTTTAAATAGTAATTGTTATGTTTAATAACGAAATAACTTTTTGTGTGCCTGTGAGTGGGTCTTCATGTCATTCTTGACGCTGATAATTACATGGATGAGTCTGCTGAGGCCGAGAATGAGAGAGGGAGAAAGAGAGAGGAGGGGAGAGAGAAAGAGAGGGAGAGAGAAAAGAAGAAGAAGGAGGAGAGGAGAAGGAGAAGGAGAAGAAGAGGAGGAGGGGAGGAGGAGGAAGGAGAGGAGGAGGAGGAGGAAAAGATGAAGAAGATGAGGAGGAGGAGGGGGAGGAGGAGGAGGAGAGGAGGAGGAAGAGGAGGAGATGAAGAATAAGAAGAAGAAGAGGAGGGGGGAGGAGGGGGGAAGAGGAAGAGGAAGAAGAAGAGGAGGAGGAGGAGGAAAAGATGAAGAAGAAGATGAAGAAGATGAGGAGGGGGAGGGGGAGGAGGAGGAGAAGAGGAGGAGGAGGAGATGAAGAATAAGAAGAAGAAGAAGAGGAGGGGGAGGAGGAGAGGAGGAGGAGGAGGAGGAGGAGGAGGAGGAGGAGAGGAAGAGGAGGAGGAGCAGCAGCAGCCCAAAGTCACCCATGTAGATTTGTGTCCCAAGTAGGACTAGAACTCCTGGTCTCCTGGTTTCTACCTCAGTTTCTTTAACAAGGATGCACATACTTCAAAATTCATTTGGAAGAGATCCTCCCGCATATCAGCTTTTCAAAGGAGCTGTTTTCATAAGGCTACACATTAAAGCAGCTGCATCTTTTCCAAGCTCTTGTGCCTTGCAAGCAACCTCTTTTAAGTAATTTTAAAAGCAATGCACACCTCACCAATTCATCATCGTAGAACAGATCTTTCAAGGAAAGACTTTTCTTTCTGGATTGAACACAAACAGAGAAGTGTGCCACCTGTGGCCTGACCTAAACAAAGTACACAAAATTGTGTGCTACAGTGTCCTACCGGTCAATGACTACTTCAGCTTCAACCACAGTAATACTCTGGCCAACAATAGATGCAAACCCAAGATAAATCATTCCAAATTCGATTGCAGAAAATAGGACTTCAGCAACAGAGTGGTCAACGCCTGGAATGCTCTACCTGACTCCGTTGTTACATCCTCAAACCCCCCACAGCTTCAATCTCAACCTGTCCACTGTGGACCTCACCCATTCCTAAGAGGTCTTTAAGGGGCATGCATAACTGCACCAGCGTGCCTACCGTCCAGTGGTGGGTTTCAAAAATTGTTCGAACCTACTCTGTGGGGTGTGGCCTCCTTTGTGGCTTGCCGCCCATGTGACCGGATGGGAGTGGCTTGCCGCCCATGTGACCGGATATGAAGATGCCGACGACACTTGTCAGAACCCCTTAAATTATCTCACACACAGCACTGGCATGCATAAGAATATGATGTAAACTGTTTTTTAAAAGGCATCTTTGGTTTGCGTTAAAACAACTTCAACACACGCAATGTTCTGATTGCACCACAAACGCAGTAGTCATCCTTACCTTTCACAGAGGCACTGAGTTTTACAAATAGGAGCATGATAGTGTAGATAATCATATCCAAGGACCAGTGGTGGGTTTCAAAAAATGTTGGAACCTCTTCTGTAGGTGTGGCCTGCTTTCCGGGTCCACTGGTGGAACCTCTTCTAACCGGTTCGGTAGATTTGATGAAATCCTATTTAAATGGAGTCACTTAACATCTGCTCCGTGGGAAACACCCAACTCTACCAGCTGCCCTCAATATTTGCACTGAGAAATTGACCAATAATCTGTCATGGCAACCTGAGCGAGGCAATCCATTCCCGCAAATAAGAGTGATTCTTGTCAACTCTATCAGGGCAAAATGCAGCTTAACTGGATCCAAACTATAGGATGTGGAGTGGGTTATTATGATGATTATTATTTTGAAATAAGGCATTAAGCTGCCGAATGGAAATAATGCAAATGCTTTTTCTCAATGTGTATGTTATTTTATCACATTGTTTGCCAGTTTGGAGCACGCAGGGTGGGATTTTTAGCGAGATGAGAGCTAAAAGCCGATGCTTAAGGGTTGTTAAGGTGCTCTTTGTAACCTTGTAGTTGCACCTGCTCTAAGGAGCCATTACTGCCTTTTGTTCCACAGCAGTTAATAACATGCCACTCGGAATAATTTTGATTAGAACTGAGGAACGAGCACATCTTAGACAAGTGTGAAATTACATCAGGCCTACAAGAGATGAGTGTTTGGAAGTCTAAGATCCATTAATTCCCATTCCTTTCGCTGTCAATAACCTTGTTTTTGTTCAGGCAAGTTTGCTTCAACAGAGCTTACTAATTTCATCGCTCCGCCAGCCGCGTGGCAGAGGCCCTTAGCTCCTCCAAAGAAGCTGGAAAGCCCAAAACAGAAGAATAATTATTCTCAAATCTTAGCTGAGCTTCAGGATCAGGGGGACACTTTAAGAGGCAGGACCTGGCTTGGGATTTTGTTCTGACCTAGGGTTCACCCAATCGCGAAACAGACTCCTTGTTCCCCCCCAAAAAATAGCAATAGCAATAGCAGTAGACTTATATACCGCTTCATAGGGCTTTCAGCCCTCTCTAAGCGGTTTACAGAGAGTCAGCATATTGCCCCCAACAACAATCCGGGTTCTCATTTTACCCACCTCGGAAGGATGGAAGGCTGAGTCAACCCTGAGCCGGTGAGATTTGAACCGCTGAACTGCTGATCTAGCAGTAGCCTGCAGTGCTGCATTTAACCACTGCGCCACCTTGGCTCTTATTTTTATTTGGCTAATATGAATTCCTAGCATTCACAACCAGCAAAGTCCCTGCACACAGTCTTTCAAGGGTGAATTGCAAACACAGACCTTATCAGTCCTTGGAGACTTGCCAGGCTGATAGCTTCCAGATGCAACGGCTGTACAAGGAATTACTTGGCAAGAACTCTCTCAGATATCCAAATTTTCACACTAACGGACTAATTGTCTCCTGCAAACTCTACTCCTTTTGCTCCTATTTATTTCCTATGGGAGGGGACATTCAGTATCCCCGTGTGCCTTTACTCAACCTCTGTTTCTTAATTGTTCTGTTGACAACTCTGTGCATGCGCGCATCAGAACAGGCTCCAGTTGTTCTTCAGCCCCACTTATCTCCGACTCCAAAGGTAGCTGATAACTGTCAGACAGCCCTGGCCCCATCTCTGCCTCTGACGCAGAGCCCTCATCAGAGCCTTCCCCAGACTCCAGGACTGACCCATGTTCCACCCCGACCTCCTCACTGTCTGAGTCTGCCACCAAGTGCCTTGGAAAATAGCTTGACCCCTTACTCTCTGTGGCAGCCCCTCAAATATTGGAAGACTGCTATCATGTCTCCCCTGGTCCTTCTCTTCGCTCCAATTCCCTGCGACACCCTTCAAGGATTGGAAGATGGCTACAAGGTCTCCCCAAGCCTTCTCTTTTAGGCTAAACTCCTCATTGCCTAGGCTTATTCTGGTACCTAAAGCATATTCTGCAATCCAAAGCAGGATCTTGCACCAATGCAAGTCTCAAGTCTTGCACCAATTTCTCCAAGGGAAGCATAATCTGGATTAAGCACTAGGATTGATGCTACTGTTTACCAACAGCAAGGAATACTATGTGATAGTGTTCTGACCCCCCTCGTCCTACACCAAAGCACACCAAGACAAAGATACCACAAGGTTTATTAACACAGAGACAGGACCTTGGCAGCAGTCCAGCACAGACTAAACTTGGCAGCAATCCAGCCTGCCAAGCTAGCCACGAGAGTTCTCCAGCTCTAGTGCATACGTTGACTCCTGCAAAGGGTGTGTGCACAATCATTCCTTTTATAGTCTTGAGAGGAGCCTAATTACCACCAGCTGAGTGCACTTATCCCCTGTAACTGCGTAACTGTTCCTTACGCCTATTAGCTCTCCGTTGCCGGGCATCCAGGAACAACTCCCTTGTCTCCTCCCCACTGCTCCAATGCATGACATCATGATCACACTCCCTTGTCTCCTCCCCATTGGTCCAAGGCTCAGGTGTCTCCTGGTGGCCAACTAGCCTCTCTGCCCCCTGCTCGGAGTCAGAACCCTGTCCAGGGTCCTCCACATCCTCCAGAGCTGACTCATAGGGCCCCTCACTGTCGGAGTCTGGTGGCAGCTCCAACGGCTCCTGCTGGGCCACAACAGATATGTAAGTGTAGGGAAGTCAGTTCTCCTGAACAGCTCCAGGTATTATCTACAGTTTAACCTCCATTTTTATCAAAGCACTGCAGTCTAGGATGATCTTACGACCCTGTAAAGCATTACCCTCTTCTTGCTCTTGAACCTTGACACCAATTGTGGTCTGGACTGAACAATTTGCAGGAGTTTCCTGGCACTATGAATGATTCCTCTTTGCCACACTGCAGCTTACCACCCACCGTTTCTCTGAACTGCTCCCATTCATTCTTCTTGAAAGGTCTGGTGACTCGGACGCAACCTTCGGATCCAAGTTCCAAAGCTGCCTTTGCACCGTATTCTTTAAGGTTGGCTCAGACTAAGTTTGTGGGAGGACGAAAAAAGGGAGGCCAAGACGTGAGCTGAATTTCAACCGTTTTTGCCTCTGCTGTTTTAGAAAGCAATAGTAATTCTGCAAGTTGTTCCTGGCTGCTGGTGGAAGCAGAACATCTGCTGCTCTCCTTGCAAATCGTTTTGGTATCTCCAACCAGCAACCAAATAAGCTGTGTTGATAAATTCCAGAGGTTGGGTCTATATTTACACATGAACACACACACACAAACTGTCACACAATCCTGATCTGGTGGAATCAGAGGGAAATCTGAGCCAGCAATAAGAAATTAACCCACAAGGCACGGGTCATGCACAGAAGAGATAGGAGGAAACGGGGCATTATCCCAGCAAACTGCAGGAAGAACAACACTGGCTCTAATAAAGTATCATTCTAAACTTTGAGATAAAGGTCTTCTCCTAAAAAGTTCCTTCCGTGAACTCACCGAGGAGACGCATCCTGCTCGGCGAGCCTCAAATTGCTGCTGGGAATAAATGTGCAAGCATTTTGGTGTGGGAAAACCTGCTGAATTAGGGGTGCAATTCGATACAGTCTCTGCTGTCGACATACTAGATTCGTGCCACAAAGCTGGACACAGTCTAAATATGGCACTAACATCTAAGCCATTGTTTCTAAGCTGGACACAGTCTAAATATGGCACTAACATCCAAGCCAGCGAATGCTGGCTGGGGAATTCTGGGAGTTGAAGTCCGGACATCTTCAAGTTGCCAAGGTTGAGAAACACTGATCTAAGCAATGTATGTCTGGGGATTTTTTTCCCCCCATATCTCCTTTTTTTGTCCAAATTTTAGTTGGCTAAAGGGGATGAGATGGATTTAGAAGAATGTCTGCAAGGAGGAAAAATAGAGAGATTGATTTACGAGCCATAACGGTGTCGCAACAGTTCACATATTGAACCATATCGCTGAGATATCTTCACTTCCTTTGCTTTCTCTCTGCAGCCCCCTGGTCAATCTTGAGTGGCCTCAAAAGCTACCAGGATCCGATCTCGTTAAGACTGGGGTGGGGAACCCCAGGGGACATCACTGCGGTAGGCTGAACTGGGAAGTTAACAAAACGACAACAACCATCCTGGCCATTTCAAATTATTTCGGTATTGCAGCAGGGAAAACTCCACAGCGGTGTCCATATCGCCTTCAGCTTCATTTTTTTTAGCGAGAAAGGGAGAGCGAGAAAGGAGGGGAACAGCAGATGAAAAGCAGCCAGCCAAAATTAATTCATTGGGCAGCAAGAGACAGGCATTAGCAAAGCCCAAGAAAATGAAAAAAGCAGCAACTGACCCAGAGGTGGGTTCCTGCCAGTTCGCACCAGTTCGGTAGAACCTCTTCGTCAAATCTACCGAACCGGTTAAAAGAGGTTCCACCAGTGGACCCGGAAAGCAGGCCACACCTACAGAAGAGGTTCCAAAAAATTTTGAAACCCACCACTGACACACACACACACACACACACACACACAGAGAGAGAAGAGAAAGAGAAAGAAAGAAAGAAAAAGAAAGAAAAAGTGAGAGAGAGATGAAAGGAAAAAAGGAAAAAAGGACAGAAAGAAAAAGGAAGGAGAGAGAGAGAGAGATTGAGAGAGAGACAGAGAGAGAGAGAAACATGGCGGGCAAGCCACTCCCACCAGGTCACATGGCCGGCAAGCCACTCCCACAAAGGAGGCCACCCCCAAAGAGTAGGTTCGAAATTTTTTTGAAACCCACCACTGAACTGACCCATGCATTGGACATCAGCCATTTCAAAAGTGGATGCATTCGGATCTTGCATGGATCTCAAGCTCCCATCACCACCACCATCCCTTCCCCTCCAGAGGTGGGATTCAGCCAGTTCGGACTGGTTCGGGCAAACCGGATGTTAATTTTAATCTGGTTCTCTGAACCGGTAGTTGAAAGGTCTGGCTGACCCCGCCCACCCCCACCCACCCAGCCGTTCCAAGAAGTCCCACGCATCCCATTTTGGATGCCAAGGGCCTCTGAGAGAGCGAAAAACGGACCTACCAGAAGTACCAGAAGTCTGGAAATGGGCCCGTTTTCACCCTCATAGGGCTTGAGGAAAGCCTCCGGAACTTGAGGAGGGCAAAAAATACTCCACCACCCCCGTCCCTACCCTACCAGAAGTACGGAAATGGGCCCGTTTTGGCCTCCGGAGGCCCTCTGGAGCCTGGGGGAGACTGTTTTTGGCCTCCCAGAGGCTTGAAAAAAGGCTCCAGAGCCAGGGAGGGCAAAAAATGGGCCTACCAGAAGTACCAGAAATGGGTTCGTTTCCGGCCTCCGGAGAATCTCTGGAGCCCAAGGGAGGCCATTTTCGCCCTCCCGGAGGCCAGAAGAAAGCCTCCAAAGCTTGCGGAAGGCAAAAACACACATACCCTCCAGCCGTGGTGCAGGATGCCAACTAGTCCAAGCCCCCATGGCCACACCCACCCAGCAACCAGGCAGGGAACCGGTTGCTAAAATATTTCAATCCCATCTTTGGTCCCCCACGGAGAGAAGGGAAAGAAGAGGAGGAGGAAGAAAGGAAGGGGAGAAGAAAAAAAGAAGAGGGGGTAGGAAGGAGGGAGGGAAGCAAGGAGGGAAGGAAGGGGGAAGGAAGGAGAGAAGGAGAGAAGAAAGGAGGGAAGGAAGGAGGGAAGGAAGGAGAGAAGAAAGGAGGGAAGGAAGGAGGGAAGGAAGGAGGGAATGTAGGAGAGAAGGAAGGGGGGAAGGAAGGAGGAAAGGAAGGGGGAAAGAAGGAGGAGAGGAGAAGGAGGAAAAGAAAGGAGGGAAGGAAGGAGGGAAGGAGAGAAGGAGGGAGGGAAGGAAGGGGAGTAGGAGAGAAGAAACGAGGGAAGGAAAGAGGGAGGGAGGGAAGAAGAAGTAGGACCGTTGTAAGATAAGATGGATCTTCAAGTATATTGTCAACTGTAGGGAAAAATTGTTATAAATACATATTATTAATAACAGTTATGAGATCATTAATTGTGAATGTATATATGAAATTGATAAAATAAAATAAAATAAAAAAAGGAATATAGACTAACAGAATAGCAGAGATGGAAGGGATCTTGGAGATCTAATTAATAGTTCTGACTGTCAGGAAATGTCTCCTTAGTTCCAAGTTGCTTCTTTCCTTGATGGGTTTCCATCCAAATTGTTTTAGTATTGATGCCAAGGAAACATCACAGATATGTCCATAGATTTCATGGACGTGTGAAATTAAAGAACTGAATTCTGGGAGTTGGAGTCTACACATCTTAGGGTGGCCGAAGGTTAAGAAAGACAGAGTTAAGCAAAGCCAGATCTGCTTAGTAGACTATCAACCAAGCCCAGGAGTCTCTGAATTCGACTTGACGGTTCTGGAAGTCCCAAAGTCCCAAAGAATGTAATGAGAAACCACTTTGATACTGTTGCTGAGGGTTTCTGGTTTCAAGGAGTTGATTCCCAGCTCAAAAGTTCAGCTCATTTCTTCATCCATCATCCTCACCTCGAGAAAAATAGAACTCTAAATAAAATAACAAACCCCCAATCTCCATAGATCATTCAAGTACCTCCATAGATTTCCAGAAAGACAGATAAGATACATGATAGATGACACATTGATAGATGTTATCATTTTTTTTTCCAGAGGCTGACACTGCGTGCACTGTACAATACAGCAACTGATTAAAGTTAATTTGCTTAGGTCCATGTTAAGAGACATCAATATCTCATCCCAGCATCTTAAGGATATAGTCAGGATATTAAAGATATTTGTGTTCAAAGCACATGGTGGGGGGATATGAACACCAGATGTTCCTTGCTCTTTCTTGTTTTCTATTTCATACTTTTTAAAATGTTTTTCTTCCTCTTTCCCCATTTATACCTTCCATCTTCTGATTCTTCAGCTGCCTGCCTCTGTGTCCACCTTAAAGAGTTTGCTTGCTACTTAGATGGTGGGGTAAGGAGAGATTTTTGAAATGTGAATTTCAGGATGGAAGGACCGCCTTGGTCAGGGCCTCTGGGTCTGCTTTCATCACCAGTTCTGGGTTTAAGCCAGACAATTAGTATTGTCTTCAAGTAATTGTCGGAAGCAGTGGTGGGTTTCAAAAATTGTTCGAACCTACTCTGTGGGTGTGGCCTCCTTTGTGGGAGTGGCTTGCCGCCCATGTGACCGGATGGGAGTGGCTTGCCGCCCATGTGACCGGATATGAAGATGCCGACGACACTTATCATAACCACCTTAAATTACCTCACACACAGCACTGGCATGCATAAGAATAGGATGTCAACTTGTTTTTCAAAAGGCATCTTTGGTTTGCGTTAAAACAACTTCAACACACGCAATGTTCTGATTGCACCACAAACGCAGGAGTCATCCTTACCTTTCAAAGAGCGACTGAGTTTTATAAATAGGAGCATGGTAGTGTAGAATAATCATATCCAAGGACCAGTGGTGGGTTTCAAAAACTTTTGGAAGCTCTTCTGTAGGTGTGGCCTGCTTTCCAGGTCCACTGGTGGAACCTCTTCTAACCGGTTTGGTAGATTTGACGAACCGGTTCTACCGAATAGGTGCGAACTGGTAGGAACCCACCTCTGATCTGCAGGTAATATTGAATTTCAAACTAGGGCATCCAAAACTTTTGCTAGACCAGTTCTTGAATACATCCTAATAACAGAATAGGAAGGGACCTTGGAGGTCTTCTTGTCCAACCTCCTGCTCAGGCAGGAGATCCTGCCTGAGAGACTTGAGAGACCGCCTGCTGCCAATTACCTCCCAAAGACCCATTAGATCACACAGAGTAGGCCTCCTCCGGGTTCCGTCTACCAGCCAATGTCATCTGGCTACTACCCGGGGGGAGGGCCTTCTCTGTGGCGGCTCCGGCCCTGTGGAACGAACTCCCCGCAGAGATTCGGACCCTCACCTCTCTCCAGGCCTTCCGAAAAGCTGTTAAAACCTGGCTGTGTCAGCAGGCCTGGGGTCGATGAGTTCCCTTCCCCTCTCGAATCGTGTGGCTGTTGGTTGTTTTTTAAATGCCCTGTACTTTTGTAGTTTTCGTGTTTTTCCCTTCCCCCCCTCTTCGGGTTTGTGCGCCGCCCTGAGTCCCGCAAGGAATAGGGCGGCATAAATAAAATGAAACTCAAACTCAAACCCTCTACCCTTCTGGACAAATGATTCTTGTCCAATCTCTCTTTGTCCTGCCTTCAGGCGCTTTGGAGAATACGTTGACCCCCACCCCTCTCTTTAGCGGCTGCCCTTTAGATATTGGAACATATCCGTAGCTAATATAAATAGCCAACCCTTTTTTTGTGTGATAAAAAAGAGAAAGGGCGGCATTTATTTATTTATTTATTGTCCCATGCAACAATTCAGAGGTAGGGGAAAAGGGCCCTCTGCAGCTACAGCAATTTTAGCTTTTGTTAGGTTATACGTGCGTTTTGATCGATGTTTGATGCTTGCTCTGGCTTATGCTGGCAGAATTGTGGAAATACCTCTTTGGAGTTCATTCCTTTTCTTCCCCGACTACAATAGGCATTATATAGAGCAGTTTATTGCACACCTGAAGGAAAAAAAGAGCAGATATAATGTCGGGTATTCTTCTCTGCGCGTTTAGAGCGAGCACCTAATAGGTCAAGATATTTTGTGCTATACAAACGGATCATCTGCCAGAGGAGTAAAGTGGGTGTAGACTTAAATAGTGGGCTATAAATAGGATGGGACTATTTATCTTCTGCAGTCACTGCTAACCTCAAAAATCAGCCATTGTGTTTAGTTATTTGCTGAAACTCCATTCTACGAGGTGGTCTAGGCTGTATTTCTAAACATCCTTACTTTCAAATAACCGACCTCGTAATCACTACATTGTAGGATAAAGTCCCTATTGAGAAGATAAATGTTAGCCTTTTTTTTTTGATAGGAACATGTCCAAAAAACAATCTAAGCATAGGGAAAAAAACAAAACCAATAGAACAATCAAGAGTTATTAGGACTGCCCAAAACTCTTCACCAAGCAACATGCTGTCAAAAATAGTGGTAGGAAAATGAAAAAAATATTCAGTCCCTTAATCTTCTCTTTAAAGAATAAATTCATGGCTCACAACCCAACACCTGTGCACAATCCCATTTGTGGATACCTCCCAGAGGTGGGTTCCTACCAGTTCGCACCTATTCGGGAGAACCGGTTTGTCAAATCTACCGAACCGGTTAGAAGAGGTTCCACCAGTGGACCCGGAAAGCAGGCCACACCTACAGAAGGGGTTCCAAAATTTTTTGAAACCCACCACTGGTCCTTGGATAGGATTATTCTACACTATCATGCTCCTATTTATAAACCTCAGTGCCTCTGTGAAAGGTAAGGATGACTACTGCGTTTGTGGTGCAATCAGAACATCAGAAGTTGTTTTAACGCAAACCAAAGATGCCTTTTAAAAAACAAGTTGACATCATATTCTTATGCATGCCAGTGCTGTGTGTGGGGTAATTTAAGGTGGTTCTGACAAGTGTCGTCGGCATATCCGGTCACATGGGCGGCAAGCCACACCCATCCGGTCACATGGGCAGCAAGCCACTCCCACAAAGGAGGCCACACCCACAGAGTAGGTTTGAACAATTTTTGAAACCCACCACTGATACCTCCCAAGGTGTCCTTTTGGTTGGTTTCTGCTCCATCTGATTTATGGGGTTTCTAGCTGGCCACACCGCCATGCACTTTATTCGCACACATCCCACAACATCCACAAATGTTCAAGGAGAGGCTCATGATGACACATGCATAATCACTGCATTTGTGCAATGTCACGCCCCATCCAACCAATTTCCTTGTATTTAAGTACAATGACAATAAGGATTATACTTATACTTCTGTGCTGTCATTTTGACTTCATTGTAGCTTGTTATGGATGCTACTGCCCTCACTGTAGGAGATGACCATTCTGAGCTCGTGGGAGGAGTCAAATGCGTCATCTGTCTTGAATCCCTTTGTGCCCTCAAGAGATCTAAATCCAGCCCACCATGAATTCCACTGACTCTTATCCGCCGCCAATTTGCTTTGACTGTTAGTAGTTCAGATTTTTGTAGGGAGCATTAGCATACAATAAACCTATATCCATTTGTACTGCCTTGTGAGCCGAGGTGGTGCAGTGGTTAGGGTGCAGTACTGCAGGCCACTTCAGCTGACTGTTATCTGCAGTTCAGCGGTTCTAATCTCACCGGCTCAAGGTTGACTCAGCCTTCCATCCTTCCGAGGTGGGTGAAATGAGGACCCAGACTGTGGGGGCAATATGCTGACTCTGTAAACCGCTTAGAGAGGGCTGGCGCAGTGGTTAGGGTGCAGTACTGCAGGCCACTTCAGCTGACTGTTATTTGCAGTTCAGCAGTTCAAATCTCACCGGCTCAAGGTTAACTCAGCCTTCCATCCTTCCGAGGTGGGTGAAATGAGGACCCAGACTGTGGGGACGATATGCTGACTCTGTAAACCGCTTAGAGAGGGCTGAAAGCCCTATGAAGCGGTATATAAGTCTAACTGCTATTGCTGCTATTGCTATTTTCTGCATTGATGGTGACCACTGTTCTCACAACACATCCTTGACTCTTAGGACCAAATAACCAGATCCACATAAGAAGAATTCAATTAGCTCCTTTGTTGCTCATGCCTCTTTACCAGTTTATACCTGGGCCAAACTAGGTAATGTTCAACAGCATTCAAGGGAGATTAGACCTTCTCCTTTGTGCCTATGTGATGATTCCAGACTAATTCCCCTACTTGACTCCTCCACCAGCTTAATCGATCCTTCTCTCTCAAAGAACAGCCTTTCATTTGCACATAGTGGTGCACTGCTATCCTATATACAGAATATATGCCTCTGTCCACAAAAGCAGTGCCCTAAAACCTGTATGTTATGAAAAATTGGAAACCAAATATATGTGTTGGAGGAAATTGCCTTCATGTGGAAATAAATGCCATTTCTGTGTTCTTTCCCTCCTGGAAATGGAGATTGGGTGGAAATTGGTAGAATGGAGCTATGATTAAATATGTATGAAACTGACCTAGAGGAGAAGAGGGCCGATTCATTCATCTCCACTATGTACACGTTCTGCAAGACAACTCGCTTCTTATCTCTCCAAAACAAAACACCCTCCCCCCCACCAGCTTCATTATTCAGTTGAGATGATGGACAATTTTCTTCAGATCTGTGGTTGTTCTGGTGCCCCCCCCCCATTTTTTAAAATGTAAGTATTCATCTCTGAACTTTGGCACTTACTAAAAGCTTTGCATACCAATGTTTAAAAATCAATATGTTATCAAGCAAAATATGTTGCTCTGTCTATAACGTATCAGGATGGGACCACTCGTCCCCTTCTCCACCTCCTAAAAATCAAATTAAAAAGATAATATTTTCTAGAGCGGGAGAGGGTGCGGGAATCTATATTCTTTCCTGAAACAGAAGTCTAAAAGGGTTAAAAGTAGGATGGAGATTTGCTTGGTATTCACACACACCCCAGAGGGGCTCCTGCATCCTTTAGTCAGAGCATTTTCACTGCTTTTTGCTAAATAGAGCAGGAGAGGAATATATCAGCATTGATTCTGCTAGGTATCTCCAGAGCTTCTGTTGCCTCCCGTGCTGGTAGGCTTTTAAACAGTTTGTTTGGATCACACCTTGAGAAGATTGTTCGGTGATACATCCTGCCTTCAAGGGTTGATCCCCAAAGTGTTGCTTGTAACTCTTATTGTGTGAAAAATTGCAGAATTTCCTCTAATCCTACTCTTTCTCTATAGTATCTCTCTTAATCAGGGGAATTATTCACTCCGTCTCTCAGTTTTGCTTCAGGATCAGAGGAAGTGGTAGGTTCCCACCAGTTTGGACCGGTTCAGCCAAACCGGTTGTGGTTTGGCAACCTGGGTCGCTGGAACTGGCAGCGACCCAGGCCTGCCATGCCCCCAAACTGGTCCTCTGGGCAGCACCATAGGCGCCACCATCTTGTTTTTTTGCTTCTGTGCATGCCCAGAAAATTTTTTATTTGGGGCCTCCAGAGTCTCCAGGGCCTGGGGGAGAATGTTTTCGTCCTCCCGAGGCTCAAAGAAAGTCTCCGGAGCCTGAGGAGGATGAAAATGGCCCTCCCTACTATGGTGCAGGAGGCCGAGTAAGCTACACCCCCATGGCCACACCACCCAGCAACCAGGCAGAGAACCGGTTGCTAAAAATTTTCAGTCCCACCCCTGGATGGTCTCCAGCTAATGCTACTCCCAAGGAGGGGAAAATACATGCAAGTAACTGCGAATCAATAAAGATGTACAGAGACATTGGATCTTAATTGCAGCATCTCCAAAAAGACGGCTCTCTGTTGAATTCAACAACGTTATCCCTGTTGCCTAAGTTTTGTCTTCTCTTTAACTCTGCAGAGGTGAAATCAAGGTGACTTGTCTATGACCGCTTAGGAAATTCTCGTGCTACTAAATTCGGCACTACTAAAAACGGTGGATTTTCTTAATTCCTTTCTTTCAGCCCGTAATCCTCCTTGTAGGCTTTGGTTTTTTTTAAAAAAAAATTGCCTGTATTAATTGGAGTCAATCATGATAGTATGATGGTTGTGTAACTGTTGGGTAACTGCATCAGACTCAATATTGCCCTGAAGCCATCTCAAGAGAAGTGGGAAGACTAAAGAACCAGACTTTGGAAATATTGGCATGGATGGAAATATTGGACCGCAGTTATTTTTGTCATACGGTGCCCTGGGGTTTAAGAACAGGATGGCATCGTGGTTCAACTAAGTGCCTCTGGCAGGAAGAGAATTATGATTTTTTTTTTTAAAAAAAAGAACAAACTCCAGTTCTTATTTTGGGAGACAATTTCGAATTACACACGAAAGGACTTCAGAGAAGAATAAGCATTCATTGGTTGCTTGGTTCTTCTTGAATTTTAAGAGTGGGGGAATTTAGAGAACGTCAAGTGAAATAACTTTGAAAGCCAACAGATTTGACTTCTGCAACCCGGGCTTGTTAAATCGCATAACAATGTAAGTTATTCCATAGAGCTGCGTGGAGGTTTACAAGGACTTATACCTGAACATATGTTTATTCATGAGGCGTCAGAAATAGGCAGGTGTGCCAACCTCACTGCCCTAATGGAAACCAATCCTGTCAGTCTAAGGAGAGACAAAACTCTTCACACTTCATAGGCAATCATCACGAGAGAGTCTCAGGTTATGATTTACTGTAGAAAATAACACGTCCTGTTCTCTTAACAAGGAGGAACTGGATTTCATTTAATGCCTGCCCTATCGGCTTTCAGTTATTCACTCATTCATTTTGCAACTGGAATTGTTTCACTTTATAGCAATAGCAATAGCAGTTAGACTTATATAGCGCTTCATAGGGCTTTCAGCCCTCTCTAAGCGGTTTACAGAGTCAGCATATTGCCCCCAACAACAATCCGGTTCCTCATTTCACCACCTCGGAAGGATGGAAGGCTGAGTCAACCCTGAGCCGGTGAGATTAGAACCGCTGAACTGCAGATAACAGTCAGCTGAAGTAGCCTGCAGTGCTGCATTTAACCACTGCGCCATGAAACCCTAGAAAGAGGGACACGTCGGCCCTGTTCTTAGCATGCCTGTGTCCATTCAGATGGTGATGAATGACAGTTGCCAGCAGCCTCGCTAACATGACGGAGGCAAGTGGCTTGTCACTTTGCAACATCTGGAGAATATGGACAGTGCAACTTGAGTGAAACAACACCAGCTTTGCATAATATCCCTGGCTGTTGATCTACAGCAGGGGTGTCAAACTCAAGGCCCGCGGGCCGAATCTGGCCCGTGGGGTGTTTAGACCTGCAGGGCTGCCCGGGAAACAGCGAAGGACTGACCTGTGATTTCTCTGCTGGAAAAAATGGAGCTCAGGAGGGCTGCATATGGTTCTTCCGAGCTCTGCTTTTGGATGCAACGGCCTTCTGCACCTCTGCCAGCGAAAATGGAGCTTAGCAGTACAGCACGCGGCCCTCCCAAGCTCCATTTTCATTGGCAGAATGCTCGGGCTACCACAGGTGCCCCTGACACGAGTGACATCGAGCTGGTCACACCCACCTTGGCCATGCTCCACTCAGCTCCCCCGAAGTCAAACACAACCCTGATGCGCCCCCCCCCCAATGAAATTGAATTTGACACCCCTGATCTTTCAGTCTCCATGTATGTTACTGTATGTGGTTGCGCTTCGGACCTCTTATCAACAAACTGTAAGCAAGTCCAATTTAAAAAAAAAATGCAGCATCATGCCACCATCAGGTCTTATTTAAAGAACTTCAAGATCGGGGCATAAGCCACGGTGGCGCAGTGGTTACAGTGAAGTATTGCAGGCTACGTCTGCTGACTGCCAGATGACTGCAATTTGGCAGTTCGAATCTCCCCAGGCTCAAAGTTGACTCAGCCTTCCATCCTTCCGAGGCAGGTAAATTGAGGACCCAGATTGTTGAGGGCAAGACGCCAACTTTATAAACCGCTTAGAAAGGGCTGGAAAGCATTGTGAAGCAGTATATGCGTTATTGCTAGTCCTTCCTTCCTTCCTTCCTTCCTTCCTTCCT